>NW_013665819.1:68493-81657 GCF_000517525.1 Limulus polyphemus | reverse complement strand
TGTTTCTAAATATAAATTTAATCTAAACAAACGTTGATATTAAAATAAATATATAATAATAAATTCGTTACACATGGCATCAATTCACCTGTTGATTCAGTTGTACCAGACTTCGCGTCAGTTGTAAAGAGAAGCTATAAACTGATAAAGTAATCTTCGGGAGGTCTGTTGACAGGATGTAATTTTATTACTGTATAACTCAATATGAGTTTACTGAAATTTATACTTGAAAGCAACAGCACAATGTTTATAAAATTATTTATTAGCTATGTTAACACTTAAATATATAGAATATTTCTTATTATTTAGTAAAAGTATTCTTTAAGGTTTTCAATATTGATATTTGTGCTATAGGGATAGAGTTTGGACCGAATTTATTTTATTAAACAAAATCAACAACTGAATATGTTTCTTTATTAATTAATAAGCCAAGAAAAACGCCTCACCAAATTAATGAGTGCAACTAGGCCTAACTTCAGTTAAGCCTACTTTTATGATTAATAATAGAAAGGAATAATTCCTAAAGAATACTTTTCGGTAACTCTTAATTGAACAACAATTATAGCATTTTTATGTCCATTCTCCTTTGAGTAAATTGAAAGAACACCGACACTTACAAAACATAGCTTTTTAAATAAATAAATCAAAAAGAAATTTTACAGGATAGATTAAAATAGAGCTCAATCATACATTCATTTTTTGATATATCCGCAACACAAAGTTGTGAGGTACATATAAGTCTGGAAGATAAGACATTAGTTAGTGTTCTGTCTTAATGTTAAAATAACTAAATTCATGTGCCGAACTGTGAATCCAAGGTTCCTTAGTTCAAGCCCCATTATCACCAAAAAAAATAATGATTGCGATTCGCACTTTGATGCCGTGGGTGCGTTATAATAGTGACATTCAGATTCCACAATTAGATTAGCCCAGAGGATGGCGGTGGATAATATCTATTAGCTGGTTTCTATCTAGTCTATCACTTCAAAACTATGGACGTGAGAGAGCAGATTGTCCTCAAATATATTTGCGTGAAACAAACAGCAATAAAGAAACTTAATTATATAAATCAGTATTAGAAATTCTAAATTTATTATGCTCAATAGTTACAAATTATATCAAATTTAAAGTGTTGCCTGTTAAGTTTTGAACAGTATTTAAAAATATAAGTTCCATCACTCAAGAAAACAAAATGCGTGTTCTTGTTACTTTCGTCTTTCTAAGAGCTTGAAGTACAAAACGCTGCAATACTTCGAGTCACAAAATTGATATATTTATATGTTTTTTCAACTTTTGAAACTTTACTAGGCTTATTAAATATATCTTGTATCATTGGATCATTTCGCTTCTTTTTTTTTTTAGATTCTTTCTCCTGCTCCTCGTCAATTTTCAAAATAACAAGATTATTTTATTTCTCAATTTTCTCATGGTTCTATAAAGTTACAAAATAAAGTTGACCTACATACTTTATTTACCTTAAGCCTTTTTAACCAAATTCTAAAACCTCGAAAAGCTTCAACATATAATAAATAAATAAATTATTGAAATGTTTAACAGATTACACGTTAAGGAAGATTGGTTTATTATGTAACATAATCTTGTTTATTCTACTTTCCAATGCTTTCTTGCTTTACTTCTTTCCAAGCTCCTTCAACCCTACCTAACGTATAAGAAGATTATTATTTTAAGCTTAACCCTACATCTACATAAACCGATTTGATTATATCGAATTTAATTTTAGCCCATTATTTATACTAACATGAGTGAAAGTTTGATTGAATTGTCATGTTATTCCATTACCTGTTCGGTTTAAACTCTTCGGAAAACAATCACACGAAAATATTATTATAAGTAGCCTAGGTTCTCTCAACAAACCAAATCGCTAGTTGGTATAGACGATGAGTAAGCGTTTCTAAAGTTCAAATATCAAGAGTTGATAGTCGACGGTATACCGTATAATCAAGTGCCCAGATGAACAGAGTTGGCGGTCAACGGTATACAATATAGTCAGGTATACAGTGGAACATATTTACTGGTCAACAGTATACAATATAATCGAGTGTATAGAGAAACAAATTTACTGGTCAACAGTATACAATATAATCGAGTGTATAGAGAAACAAATTTATTGGTCAACAGTATACAATATAATCGAGTATCCAGAGGAACATATTTAGTGGTCAACAGTATACAATATAATCGAGTGTATAGAGAAACAAATTTACTGGTCAACAGTATACAATATAATCGAGTATCCAGAGGAATGGGGTTTGGTGGTCGATGATATACCATATAATTAAGTATCCAAAGGAACAGAGTTGGCGATCGACAGTATACCATATATTCAAATGTCCAAAGGAACATATTTAGTTGTCGAACCAAGTGTTGAGAGGGAAGAATGTGTTTGGAAAACTGTAGCCCAAAGGTGAAAAAACATGTCGTATAACTAACACACCCTATAAAACTGAGTGCTATCTGTATTTCTAGCATCTTAGTTGTCCATCACAATAATTAAAGATTAGCCGAACTATTCTTAATTGTATTTAGTAAAGTTTCTAAAATGTGTTTAAATTAATTAATAAAGGATATATTTAACTGATGAAAACTCTTATAGCTCTAGCATGGCCTAGAAGCTAGCTTGCGTTACGAACTTGGTATCCAATAGTCTCTAGTTGAAGACTTGTTCCTACGAAACACACTTTGCTGTTGATCATACTATTCGGTTAAGAATAGTCGCTTCAGGCAGCAAGTGCTGCGACTGTTTGTATTCTTTTTGGTCCACAGCTCGAAATTAGGGTTAGCTATGCCTGAACCATGGAGGGTTCTCTGACCTGGCAGTGTAGCTTTCTGCGTGCATGAGATGTTCAGTTAAACAAACTACTATTTTGTAAACAAAACATTAGCACTCGCGGTATATCCAAAAATGTATTCTTTTTGCAGCTTCTGAACATAATTCAAAATAATTCAAGGATTCATAATTATCAATCTCAATTTTCTTATTTTGTGCAAGCGTCAAAGTCGATGTTTCTTTATTAGAAAGCACGTATATTCTTTACGTACAACAGTGGAGGACTTAAATGGGGGTTTCAATGAGTTTTTGAGCCTCCTAGAAATAATGATAAACTCACGTTAAAATATGACAACACTAATTATCTTTGTTCAGACCGTAAAAACTGTGCTATGAGCTTTAAAATACCTACGTGAATTTTGGGTTATTCACTTCCGACTGTATGGTTCCGGTATTACTAATTATAGTAAAGCGCAGTGTAATTTGTTGAAGGTTAAAACTGAGCTATTTGAGATAGACTCTACATACTTTTGTGAATATGATGAAGTGATGCTTTATATACCTAGAGACGAGGGAAAAGCTTGTGTATTGTATCCAGTGATTTTCTGAAGTTCATAACTAATGAACATTTTAGAACCTAAATTAATCAAAAACTGTTGTTTTCTCTCATCTTCTAGTACCCACCCGCCTGCAGAACTCAACTTTTCCAAATAAATTAACACCACCAGATAACTTCTTAGATATTCCATCGATACACGTATTGAAACTTGAAATTCTTGGATTATTTTCATTATAGTATTTATGGACAGTTATTCATAACTTTTGTCAGATCGGTTAGACGTAAGAATATGAAAATTCAAGCTAATATTTGATAAAGGATGAATTTAAGGGGATGTTTGATAAAGGATGAATTCAAGGGAAAGTGCCTAAGAGTAGGAAAATAAAGATAAAGGGTTATACGACGAGATGAAGAAGAAACTGGAGGATTGATGGGGTTGGGAATGCTAGGAGCTGTTGAGCCAAAAACCTGACCTATGGTAGCCAGTTAACTTAACGATGAACTTTCACGTCGGTCTTGACCATCACGTGATTTCTGCAATAAATAATAAACCATATTCTATAAATGTTCTTTTATTCTATCAAAACACCACGGGTCACAAAAATGTATTCCTACAATACCAGAATATCTAGAGGTCTCTCGAAGGATGAGTTTTTACAATGTTTAAGTTCCAACAGGTGGTGATGCTGTTCAGATATCTTATACTTAAGAAAGACCTGGATCCGACAGTCGAAACGTCATCTACCCTTCCAGGCTTTTATATGACAGATAACGACAATTGTGTTGGTATTTAACTTGATTATAACTTTGAAGCAGAGAAATGTGACCAATTGATTGACATTTTTATTGACTGAGTGTTTTTCGGTGGACCTACAAGTATATAAAATGTCATAGTTCATGTTTTAGTTCGTTGACGGAATAACACGTTCAGCGCGTCAACGATAGATGGGAAATACTACTTAACACTACATGAACGACCAATGATAGATGGGAAATACTACTTGACATTATATTAACGACCAATGATAGATGGGAAATACTACTTAACACTATATGAACAATCAACGATAGATGGGAAACACTACTTAACATTATATTAACAACCAATGATAGATGGGAAATACTACTTAACATTATATTAACGATCAACGATAGATAGAAAATACTACTTAACACTACATGAACGATCAACGATAGATGGGAAATACTACTTAACACTATATGAACGATCAACGACAGATGAGAAATACTACTTAACATTATATTAACGACCAACGATAGATGGGAAATACTACTTAACACTACATGAACGATCAACGACAGATGGGAAATACTACTTAACATTATATTAACAACCAATGATAGATGGGAAATACTACTTAACATTATATTAACGACCAATGATAGATGGGAAATACTACTTAACACTACATGAACGATCAACGAACGATGGGAAATACTACTTAGCACTAAATGAACGAAACGTCTCGAGTTGTATAATCAACAGATGCTGTGATGCTGGTAACAACAATTATTAAATTGATCTCTAGTATTGTGAGGTCGTGTTCGCAGTATTCAAGTTAATAACAAATATTGTGGTAGGCTTTACTCCAGCTAATTCCTTTACAGATCTTACACAACCTTTTTTCATTGTATATACAGTATTTGTGTGAAAGAAGAATTCCTACTTCTGTGGACTAAATTGTGTAGCTTAATTAACGTACGAACTATTGTACGTTTACTCTTCGGCCTTCGAATGCTCGTACGAAGTACGTTTCCTTCACCACGTAGCCCTTCAGGCTCGTTTTTCCGGCGTTAACATTGGAGTATATCGATATTTATGTAGCTCAACTGGAAAGTATACGACTAATAAAAGTTCGAACATCGCTTTAAATTGTAAAGCTACAAATAGCCTTAGTCTCACAGATGTTGTAATGACGTCAGAGACTTGTATCCCCCTCACCTGCCTTGGGGTAAGCTTAATTAACTGTCTGTCTATGACGTTTGCCACTCTCCTGTGGACGTTATGTGTCACGGACAGCTGCCCGTCATGAAACAAGCTAAATGTGTCACGTGTATTACAGGCCTTTTGTGCTAGGGGCTTTGTGTCAGTGATATCTTATATCTTTTATAACAAAATTAACATGACGAAAGCTGTTCCTATTCGAAACTTCGGTAGTAAAACAGTACAAAGCAAAATTTGTCGTTCTCCTTGTGACACAAACACTTAAGAAGCAGCTTGTTTAAGTAGAAGAGAAATAAAATACGAGAGAAATTTGTTGGTTTGTTTTCTTCAGCGTAAAGCTACACAATGGACTGTCTGCGCTCTGTCCACCGCGGGGAATCAAACCCCGAGTTTTAGCTCGGTAAGTCCGTAAACTTACCGCTGATCCACCTGGGAACGGGAGAGAAATCATCGTTGAACCAAGACAGAAATAAACTTTGAAATTTGAAAGGTTGAAATTCATTCTGGAAATATTCTAGTTAAATGCACCAGTATGAAAAAAAAATGTCGAATAAAAAAAGTATCTTAACCCTAACATCTGTTTTGTTCTAGCCTATATATATTATCAATCTTCATGTAAAAAAAAGAAGACTGGTCATATTTTTGAAATACTAAACATGTACTTTTCCAGTGTCCATTATACTAAATCATGCAAGATAATGTGAATTTATTGTACATAAAATATATTTAAATGGCACACTTCATTTTCCTCTTATTATAAAAGTTTAATAATCACGAGTAATGTTATAAAAGTTTAGACCCAAGTGATCATCAGAGTCTGTATATTGGGGGCTTAATTATATTGCAATGTTGTTTATTGGTAAAGCTACTTTGACAGGGGCTTTAATGTCGAAAATAAGCACGAGGTACGTTTTCATAACATGGATTATTGAACTATTTTTAAACAATGCTTTAACTCTACTACTCTGTGTGGCAATATACGTAAATGTCCTCGTGATTTCCAAACTATAGATAAAACGCGAGCTTCTCTGATATCATATCATTAAAAATCTGTCTCTACGCTCGGTTGATGACATCATATTCTTAAAGATCTGTTGCTACACTTGATGATTTTTTAAATGTCCTTGAGAATCTGTTGCTACGCTCATACGATGACATAGTATTCTAAGGAATATGTTTCTACGCTCGGAAGATGACGTTATTTCCCTAAAGTTATGTTCTTTTATCAGATGATGACGTCATTTTTCTAAAGTAATGTTATTTTATCAGATAATGGCATAATTTATTTAAGAAACTTTTGCTCCATCAGATAATAACATCTGTTTATAGAGACCGAATAAAAACTATACGACTAATGTTCATCACGACATGATGACAAAACATTGTCGAAACGTTGTACATTTGCTGTTATGTTAAACTTATATTAAAGTTTTTCTTCATTACCCATTCAAGCCGTCTCCAAGCATTATTAGTCTCAAAGTGGGTTCCTCGTCATCGAATTTGACGAATACTATATAATCAAATAGAAAATGTTTGTTTCATCTTTACTAAGAAAAAAAGACTTAATATTCCAGTTGATTTAAAACAGGCACCAAAATTAATTTAATTAATAGAACTACAGAATAACTGAAAATAAATCACTTTCTTTTATCCTTAGTTAATTCAGTGTTTTATCATTCTGCCTGAGAAGTACATGAATTCGTGAGTCATAAACATATAAAAGAATAAAATTATTACGGTCAGTGTTGTTTTTTAGGTATCTATATGCATACGTTTTATACACACATATATATATAACGATTTTTTTTACATTAAGCATTTATTTAGTCTGATCCTTACCATCAGATGGCATACCTACAATTTTTTTTGAACAAAATAAAATATTCAAATCTTGATTGACCCAGGAAAAAGATGAAGTCAAACGGCCTTAAGCTGCCATTTTATGTATTGACTTCAATTATCATTCTTTTCATCTATTCCTTATTGGCATCAAATTGTAAAGCTTAGCAGAGGAATTTTCACGTTCTACTTATATAAAGTGTAATTTACTTTTTTATAAGACCAGCGATAATAATAAAAATCAGTAATCTTCTTTTCATTTCATTCTCTGTCTTTTCTTTTGTACTTTAATAACTTCTTAACTTTTTCTTTCCTTTACATATTTTTCTATGTGTTTTATTATTCACATTTTTGCCTTTCCTTTCTATTTTACGACTGAGCTGTTTGTTATTCTCTTAGTTATTTTTCTTTAACTTACACTTTGTGTTTATTTTCATGTGCTTCTCTTTCTTCTCTAATTTATACTTCCACTGAATTTTGTTTTATTCATACTCCAATTTAATCTCTCCTCAAGGTATCATATTTGCTTTATTCTCTTATAATTTATCTAGTATTTATTTTACTTCGCCCAGAACTTGAGAAAACATTAAAAAAGTTATTTCTAAAAGAATATGCAATTATTAGCATTTCTGAAAACATATATCTTAGAATAGTCAATTTGATACAGTGTAAAGAAAATCATCCAGAACCACGAGTAGCATCGTAGCTTGAGATCACAAAAGATGTTAAAAGTTAAAAAGCTGCACAGTAAAATAAAAATGATTGGTTGAAACTTTTCACTTTGGGATGGTGAATTTTCCTTGATACCGTAACTTTGTTATTATTATATTTATTTCATTAATTACTATTATATAAACACGGAGGAACTGCTGTTTTTGTTCGTTTGTTTGTTTTGGTTTAAAATGATGATGATGATGGAACAAAAAGCATGAAAAAATAAAAATCTCAACATCAAAGTTAAATACGAAGTATGAAAGAAACCTTTCTCAAATATTATAATATGATGTTTACCGGCCATTAATACCTTCATTTTTTACTTATTAGGGAGGAACTAACTCCGTTTTCAAATTTTGTTTGGAACATAAACATAAATTACAATAACATCAACTGTTTTTCTATTCCAAGAATATTAAATAGAAAGGACGCATAAGATTAATTATTGTAACGCTTCTTTGCAAAACTTTATTTTCCAAGATCTTTTGCCCGGAGTGTGAATTGAAAGGTCCAAAGTTCGAGCCAACTAACACGTTGCGCGTCTTCAGTATCAGTATCATATAACTATAAAAATCAATCCTGTTATTCGGTTAAAAGTAGTCGATAGGCGGCGAATGTTTCTCCCTTGCTAGTCAGTAAATCCTAATAATGAATTGCTATGTCTGAGCCTTAGGCGTCTCTGAACTCATGCGTCGCTGTTGAAAATACCAAAAATATCTCAAAATTCCACAGCCTTTTTGGGATAAAGAATTGAAGTTTTAGAAAATCCACGTGATTGGATAACTCAGTTACAGACTACGATAAAAATCCACGTGATTGGATAACTCAGTTAAAGTGCACGGTTACAAAGAAAAACTTCTGCAAGATATTGGATTTGAAAAAAAAACAAAAAAAAACATTATTTTTGCCCTAATTACGTATTTTCAAAGGGCTTTTTTTTTCTTAGCCTCTAATAAGTTTTGCTGGTCTCTCCTCCACAAATAACAAAGTGAGTTTTTAGATAGATTTATTTGTTGGTTCTTTTCTGTTTTTACAGTTTCGTTTTTTTTGTTGCTGTTTTTGAGTTGTTACGTAACAATGTTTCTATAGAAAAATATATTTTCAGGTACCCAGTGCCATTTTTTTAATTAATAAGAGAAAACACTTTACGGATAAGATATAAAAGATATTTAAGATATATCATATCCAGTCATAAACTATGTACAACTGCGATAACTGCAAAGTTTTTGCTAGTAATGATATTTTCCAATCCCATGAGAGAATGATCACTTTCTGAAACTCACTGGACGTTGGAACAGTTTCAATTTAGTTTTATTTAAAGTTGATTTTACTGTCTTTATAACCAACTTCCATGATAAAATATTTTCACCAATATATATGTGTACACTTATCTATATTACAACTATACTATACTTCTGTTTTTATCGTTAATCGTACTGATACCGGCGAACTTTGTTTCATCAAGCAGGATTACGTAATATAGATTGCATGCTGATATCCCCTCCGCAAACAAGCGGGCACGAAGAAGCACGATTAACTGGACGGCAGAATTTAATATTTCAAGAAACTTAGTACCAACGACAGATTCAGCATTTGCTTCGTGGCAACAGGTTTTGGAAGATTTGTGAATCGGCCTGTGTGTTGATCAACAAAGCAAGTAAAGATCACTGTAGGCCAGCTGGTTCACTCTCACGTCACGCTTCTCAGAACACGCGCCACGAGCTTCAGATCACGGTATAATACCTTTATTTGCGTAGTTGAGTCATGCGTTAGTATGAGAATACAGTTCCGTTCTCTCTCCCCTACTCAACAGCATCCCCCCTTTGTGTCTGTCGCTCTAAGCTGCAGATTACAACAAGCGACTGCTTGCCTGCCCCGAAAGCAACACTTTGTTCAACAATAAATAACAGCAACAGTTGGAATACAGCTACAGACGGCTTTATTGAAAGCGTCAGTGCCTCGAAGGCTCGTTAACTCACTTTTATGCAGAAATAACCCACAGTTACGTTACGTTAGGCTTAGCACATTTGTTTATACGGAGAAAGTTAATCAGAAGGCAGCAGTAGAATATAATTAAACTATGCAGTAAGGGTTGTTGAAATGATTCATATCATCGCCTTAACAAGAAAAAAAAAGCATAAGCTTTGCTCCAACAATCATTACGTAAGAATGTCAGCTGACATTTGTTATAAGTAGCTGTTAAAAGTAATTGCAACAGACTATAGCTGTTCGTTTCTTGCGTTGTTAAAATCTCTAAACAAACAGGGTTGTAATTCAAATTCGATGACGAGGAACCCACATTGAGACTAATAATGGCTGGAGACGGCTTGAATGGGTAATGAATGAAGAAAAACTTTAATATAAGTTTAACATAACAGCAAATGTACAACGTTTCGACAAGGTGTACCTGATCAGGTACAAAACCTTGTCGAAACGTTGTGCATTTTATATTACCCATTCAAGCCGTCTCCAGCCATTATTAAACAGGGTTGTAGCGCCCCTCGTTGGAACAAATATAGTCAAGAGTAGTAAAATAAAAAAAAAATTCTCGGCTTTGAAACTTAAGTTTGTACTACACAATTCATGAAAATTTCCCTAAATATTAGCGAATAATGAGAGGTAGACATTTGCCTATCGTTTCTACCTTGCAGAGAAATAACTTTAAGTCAACCTAGCTTCACTTAATGATTTCTGTACCACATTCGAGATTTCAATGAAACCTTACAACAGGTTTTCTTGTTAGTGCTAGTACAATTTTTGGATAAAAATCAACAGTTAGCGATGTTGGACCTTCATGGCCATATTGGTTATTTATATGAAACGGATACCGACTTTAAGAATAATATTAGTGTTAAAATACTTTAAACCCCTCGTACACCATTCACGTTTTATCAAAATATGCGTTTTATCGTTGAACTTTGCGTTTCAATTGTGAATCAAACTAATATCTATGCTATTTTTGATTCCAAAAAAGGCATTTTCGTTGCACAGAAATTGATAATATTTTCCCAGAAGTTCTTAATTGCAACTTTATGTTAAATGTCTCAATATCCTTATATTATTAATTCCAATGTTTTGATGAAAACGAGATCAGTGCCGCCGATTGTGAGGAACACAAATATTAAACATGAGAAGTTGAAAGATACATGTAATGTTAGTGGACTTCATTTGCTTGAAATTGTTTCTTTCAAACACATTTAACTATAAATAAATCTAACTTAGATCTACTTCTCGAATTGTTATAAGTTCTTTTCGAACTAGGATGTTACAAACATTAGTTGCCCATAGCAGTATACTAACTTATTTGAAGTTTCATCTATTTCAGGTTAACCTATGAGTATTTTTAACAGTATAGAAGCATGGCACACACACATTGACAATAAACTGAAGTGATTTAGTGTTCCAAAACAGAATCGCAATTATTTTATAATCAGTATATAACTATCTGAAAACCATCGTGTGTCATAGGATCTATTTACAGAAAAGCAAAAAAAAACAAAAAAAATGTTCAAATGATTTAAAATTAATAAATTCAAAGCTTTAAAAAAGGGATAAACTACTTTTTGAAGCAAGACTGTAAACACACCAGTAGTAGCGGTAGTAATTGACTTTGTTACCGTTGCTGCGTTGCACAAACATATCAGAATTGTTGCGTTTTTTCTTTTTTTTTTGTCATTTTAAACTCACTTTTAACGTCTCAATTTTTATCATCTGTTCATATCAGTAAATGAAAATTTATTAACAGATAATTATCTTTTCATTTTCAGCAAATATTCACAATTTAAAGCCACAAGTTAACATTAAATTAAAAGTTCTGTACAGGATATAAACGATATTTTAGGTGTATTCGCATATGTAATATATGTATAAATAGATATATTGAACTAAATTGCGTAATTAACAACGTATGTTCGATACGAGTCAGTCAGTACACATTGTGAGCTTATATTCATATAATGATGATGGCGAAACATGCAGAGTATGTCCATAGAGCTTAAAGTCCTTTTTATTAAAGTTTCACCGTGTAAAATGTTTAACGTTACGGTGTGATTTTAGTTCAGAAAAATCTTTCATCTTTTATCCAATCTGTACTGTTTTAATATGGTGTCGCCATCTGTGGTTTAATTTTCATGATAGTATAAACGCTTAGAATGAAAGGATTTTACTGACCACAATGAAAAAAACTATGTAAATAGAATAACAAAAAATACAAGAACAGTGATACCTCCATAAAGTGAAGGATGTGTTACGAAAGAGAACTATTTACCCATCCCTCCCGCAAAAAAAAATGGCAGTGCTGAAGCTGGCAGTGAACAAAATAACAAGCATGGACGGACTCGGGGTGGTGGTGGGGTGTAAAATGAGAAGCATAATTCTTTCTTTATTCATTTAGCGTATGTATACGAATATTTTATTCAATTCACAATTTCACACTACTATGCTCTCCCCTCGAAAAATTTCTACGGACGCCCATGATAACAAGATTAAAAAAAGAACGATTTAAAGCTAACAGTGACTCAGAAAACAAAAGTTCACAAACTTTTATCCAAATCTCGAAATTAATGGCTATTTTCATAAGAAAGATTTGTCTCAGAAAGTGGAATCACAGCAATCCCATTAGTCCACATGCATATGAAGTTCCCCAAAGTAGCTCCGAGGTACTTTCGATGTCTTGGAGACCGATCTTCAAGAGCAGTGGAAAGTCAATGGAAAGTTTGTCAAGATGTATTGCGTAAGATTGACCTTGCCGTCCTTCGTCGAAACTTGTAAAGAAGGAACAATAGTTCGTAATCATGGCCATCAGACAGAGCATCATCTGACGATGGATAAAAGTAGTTCCAAGGACAGCATGGGGCCTGGAACATCATTCTTGTAACGCGCTGTTAAGCTTCAGTGTTAGTGATGAAAACCATATACTGCAACGGAGTGTCAAGATTAATTTGCTTTGTAAGAAAATTACTAAAATATGCTCAAGGCGAGTCTTTAAGGGATTGATCATTTGTTATTTCTGAAATACGCGTTAGTGAGAAAGTTTCTTAGCCAATCAAGTGCTCGAGTTTCTTGCTATTAACCAATCAGTAAAAAAGAAAAGACACTTAAAACTTTACTCTTTTAACGTCAGTTCCAGGATGGAGATTTGGTGGCAGAGTGACGTATCGTGTGACAGCTACAGCTACTCCTTTTGTACACCGCTGTGAACGTCTCTCTATATGAGTTGAAACTAGTTAAAGCACACATTTCACTTTGATGTTAAGTTTTATGAGATCATCATAATGCACCTGACGTGAATATTTCTAC
>NW_013665819.1:65081-68472 GCF_000517525.1 Limulus polyphemus | reverse complement strand
CATTTCACTTTGATGTTAAGTTTTATGAGATCATCATAATGCACCTGACGTGAATATTTCTACTTTATGAATATAATATGTGGAAAATACAAAAAAAGAGTTCAAGATCTTAATAAAAAGCTTTTGTCGGTAATATATTAATTAAGACCGTTTCTTCATTTCGGAGTGAAAATTAGCTGTCAGGATGAACAAATATTAACTTGTCTGCATTATGACAGGTTCTTAATTCATTGTGATTAATGCTGAACAATAAGTAATTTCATTATATTTGAAATCGATCTTAACTTTTCGCTGAGTTTCGGAGGTGCTTGTGTAATATTAATTTAATAGAAAAGTTGATAGAGTATGAATGTCTTCATGACTTAGCTGCAGTAAGTTAAGAAATAATAATGAAATTATAATTGATAGTATATAATATCCGGTGTTCTAATATTTTTACATTTAATATGAGGGAAAATTCATTCCTTCAGGACATCAAATTTTCAGTTACAAAAGAAAAAAATTAATTGTATCTAGCACTCTTCAATTGACTTGATAGCAGTTGCATTTGTCTGTTTGGAAATGTATAGACCGATTTACTAGCTGTAGCAAAATATAGAGTTCCTGTTCTCTTTTGTTTCACATTGAAACGTGTTGATCAACACAACATTTGTTGCTGCCACGCGTGTGAAACGTGACATCTGCAGGGGAAGGGGGGTGCACTTTAATCGAGTGCACCATACATCTTTGATATCAGTTCCCTTCACCTTGATTACAGTTCGTCAAGCAAAAACCTCTCTTAACACCAAAAATGTTTTACAGTAGCCGTTTCATAGGCGAAATATAAAATAACTAAGGTAATCTAGCCTATAATTTTGTGGCAATGGTAATCTTCTAAATTATAAACACGTTCAAAGGTGCTGTACTTTCAATTTTTTTATTATATTTTGGCGGTTTTTTATTCTATCTTTGTACCAAAGAAAGATACATATATATTCACTAACACAAGTCAAGCTTAATTCAATTTGTTACTCTCTAGGCTTTTATTCTACGTACATCGTAGAAAAGATGCTTTTCACTTTCCAAACAATATTCATTCTTTTAGCTACGACTACGTAGGATTAGACACACCCTTTGAATATCGATATGATAATTCGAGCAAATTGTAAGCTACAATACATTTTTTTTTTCAAACACAAATTTCAACAGTTTGAAAACCTTAACAACGACAACGTGTACAGTAAGTGCATTCTCTCGCTCTAAGCATGCGTTGAGTGTCGTTATTAACACAACAAACGTGAAACGAAGTGGCTTTCGAACTGACACAGCTACGTATGGAACGAATTCTCACTGTTTCCTAAACTTGTTGACCGATTTTAACTCAACGAAATTGTTTCAGATTATCCACAGCAGATGCTCCTTTAACTCCCTCAAGTGCTGAAAAAATTATACTCTAAAGAAAATTATTTTCCGAAAGATTTTAAAAAATTGATCAGTCAGTAAACAGATGTTTTGATTAGTTAATACAATACATTTTTATCTCCCTGAAATTCAAATACCTCTAGGATTCACTTATAGCCATCTCTAACTTTGAACTACTGAATAGAAAGAAGCCAATTGTTAGTAACACCCGTCGCCACAAGGGCTTTGTCTAGGTCTTTAGGCCAAATATCAGTGCTGAAAGACTATCAGGTTCGTAACGCGTTCACAGCCGACAGTACAGAGCATGTTCAGCAGTATCATGTCTCGAACCCCGGACCCTTTAATCCGCAGACCAGCAAGCTTGCCATTAAGCCTTGTCCAACTCTATATTCTATTAAAAATAAAAACAAATAATCAGGAAAAATTTACAATAGCGTTTAATAGTTGTTAAAATAAAGTATAGCGGTAGCTATTGTACCATCCTCCGTATTGGACAGAGTACAAATTCCTCATTGCGCATCTTTACGTTATTTTATTTAATTTATAAAAGTTTAATAAAGCAAGGGTCGAAGTTTTACCTGTGACGACTACTCGTAGGATTTTAAAATATAAAAGTGTTTTTATTTACTTTCTTCTGACTTATAGTTTTGAATGCAAAATTCTCATATCCTGGATACTGATTTTTACGTCTTTGGTGGCGACTAATTAACTTTTCATGAGTATTACCAATTCCTGTACAGTCAATCTATGAAACTCAGTTTTAGCGTCGTATACCTGCAGTCTTACCGTTGAGGGGAGGGAGGGGGCAAAGAATTAGTAACGCGCTAAACTTTTTACTGTTTGTGAACTTTATGGAATATTATAGAAAAATAAAGATATCAGTATACAGATTTCAGCTTAAAGTAGTTGATCACAAGATAAATTTTTCCTTGAATGTGTTTTTCTTTTTAAGCTCCTGTTTAAGTGTGTGTAGGGGGGGGGGGGATATGTAGTAGTGATCGATGTTGAAGAATTTGAAACTAATTTTTTGGTTACTTACAAATTTCATTTTAAAGTTAGTGATCATTTCATTTGTTGTGTTCATGTATCATATATCTCAATCTCTTATAGTTTATGTATAGTTTAGTAGCAACATGTTGAACCTTTTCTAGGGTTATACTTCAAAATTCGATAAATACCGCAAAGTCACGTGCTAATTTTAGCCCTACATGTTAATCTTTATAACAAGCATGGATCAGGGATGTTATCCGCTGTTCCACGGGATAGTTGTAACGTGTCCAGAATCACCCTCAGTGTGATGTTAGTTTACGTCTGTCACATTGAGAAGAGAGACTTCCGAATAGCTGTAATCAACAATGTGATTGGTCAGCTACGTATCAAGACCCCTCGATAGTGTGTCGTGCGGCCAAAACAACCTACAGGATACACTGTGTGTTATTAACAGGAGTGATAGTTTAGCGATTTTCCACTTTCTGTAGCTCGAACTGTGGTAATCCAAACTACCACATATTTCCAGTGCATATTTACTACTGGAACCTTACTTCACGTACCACATTTCAAAGGAATTCATTAAGAAATACAGGAGATAGAAAAACATACTTAACTTGCATGGATTTTTTTTAAAAAATTGGTATACTGATAGATCTTTACAACCTACAATTTAGGTGTCAAATTATGTATAAATCTAAGCCACATGTGCAAAGTTATTCAACAAAAACTTAAATGTTGACCAAAATTTTACGCACGACTACGCAAAAAAGTCACGTGAGCTATCGGTCTAAAAATTTTACTTCAGCTTTACCTAAGAGTAACGGTGGATCATTTTTAGTTTTTTGTCATTCGAATTAAAGACGGCTGATCTATAGCAGCAAAACTATAGGGTGAAAGCACATATCGATACATAAGTATTGGTTAGGCCAAGCAAACTAGATTAGCAGTTTCTAACTCAAGTTTTCAAAAGAATCATACGGGTGACGGTTATTATTCATTA
>NW_013665819.1:59292-65060 GCF_000517525.1 Limulus polyphemus | reverse complement strand
ACAGAGTGTTTAACATCACATGGTATTAGCTGAAGCAATTTGCGTGAATAATGATGCTTGTTACGGCTGTACCAAGTGCATGAGGGTGATGACAAGAAACTGTTAATCTAGTTTCCATGATATTACTATAAAGGAGTGAAGAAAACTACCACCGTATATTTTATTAAAAAATCTGGGTAATTCTGTAAAGTAGAGGTCTGTTCCGAATAATAGAGTTGCGATCCTAAAGCTAATGTTGGTTACTATCGAGTGTCAGTTTTTCTTACTTGCTGTGATGTGTATTAACAAAAAAAAAGTCATGATATCTGATCAAAAACACCTTAGGTGTGAAAAAAGGGTGCGGCCAAAAAAAGGATCATGTGTGCGACTTAAAGGAATGATATCAAAATTGGCGGCCAGACTGGTAGCTACAGTTATAGCATTGATGATAATTATACGACAAATATTCGTTCGTTAGTTAACTGGGCCGTGTATTTTGTTTTACCCACCATCATGCCCCCAGTTGAATAAAAAAGGCGGCTCAATTTTTTTTTTTTTTGTCGCACCCTTTTTACACACTTAAGATGCTTTTGATTAGATACATATTAAGATTGTGTGCGTATTTAAATCGAGAAAGCAGTTTTTTTACCTTTTTCAAGTATTTTTTCCGACCTTGGAAAGAGTCAAGACAAGACTTGCTTGTGAATTACTATCGGCTTTCTGCTCCTTTATTTAGTTCTGTTGTTGTTAACCTTTAGCTGACTTTATTTTCCTTTATTTTTTGTTCGATAATTCATTTCAAACCCAGTTTTAATTCAAATCCAGTTTCATTTTTCTAACGACTATATATTCATTGTTATTTACTTACAACCAGTTTCTATATTCGTGTTTTCACCCTTCGTTTACTTTACACTAAGACTACTTTACTTTGCCTTAAACGATCCATTGTTAGTAAAGTTTGTTTTACTTGTACTTTACCCCGCCGACAAATCAATAGACTTGTCTTGTTGCAGTGATCAGATGACTGTGTATTCCCCTTCATTCTGAGTCTTAGAATGCCAAAGATTTACAACCATGTTCAATAGTCATTACATTTATACTGTCTTGTTGTTTACTCATGTGCTAGTTTAGAACTACGAAAATCCGGTCTAAGTCATGTGTGAAATTAGCCTTAGGTGTTACAGAACTGTGATTAATGATAATATTAGTAACAATATTCTTACACTGCAGTACTGTAATTAATAATAATAATAGTAGCCATATACTCATACTGCAGTAGTGTGATTAATATCAATACTAGTGACTGTATTCTTATATTGCAGAACTGTGATTAATAACAATACTAGTGATCATAGTGCAGTACTGTAATAAATAATAATACTAGTGGTCATATTCTTATACTGCAGAACTGTGATCAATAATAATAATAGTAACCATATACTTATACTGCAGTACTGTGATTAATACTAATACTAATAACCTTATACTTATACTGCAGTACTGTGATTAATAATAATACTAATAACCTTATACTTATACTGCAGTACTGTGATTAATAATAATAATAGTAACCATATACTTATGCTGCAGTACTGTGATTAATACTAATACTGGTGACCCTATTTTTATACTGCAATATTGTGGTGAATAATAACCAGATACTTATACTGGATCACTGTGATTAATAAGGATTATAGTGACAATTCTATACTATGAGATATTTGTATTCTAGGCAACGAGAATCTACAGGTCCATCATTCGAGTCCCGATCCCGCAAAAATAAAAAAAAATAAGTTTCTCCGAAATTTGGGGTTGTGAGTGCGTTTTAAAGGTGACAGTCAAATCCCATTATTCTGTCAGACACGAATAGCTCCACAAATGGCGGTGGTTGCTGTTGACTAGTTACCTCCTCCTCCCTTATCTGTCAGTTCAAAATTAGGAACAGCTAGCGTAAATTACACTAGAGTTGCTTTAAGAATATCCGAAAACAAACAAATCCGACTACTGCCGATCGCACTTGTAATCTCGTTTGTGTTATTTATATAAATAAATTCAGGAACACGTAGTCCTTTTGTACTTTACCTATTAATTAGCTCAGTTTTAACTTCCATTTATTTTCTGTATTCAACTTCAATACAGTTGTTTTAACTAGTTTAGATTTCGTCAATAAGCTCAGGTTTTTTTATTTAAATGGTTATTTGTTGAATTTCGTGCAAAGCTGCTCTTGATTTAGATAGTTTCTCGAGCGCTTTATTTTGGCCATTCGTCTAAGCGTGTTAAGCCTCGTCTCTCTTCTTCTTGCTCTCCATATTTTTTAGCCCTGGAATATCACACCACAAAGAAGCGTATAATGAAGACACACGTTAAAAATGCTTATGAGATAATAATTCTCTTAACATAAATCTTGTATCCTGTGATGAAAGAAAAGGGTTAATATAAAAAATAGAACTTTGCTTTTATCTAATCATCTTCTATCTTGAAATATGTCCGCTGCTTTGTAGTATAAAGAACACAGAATGGCGTTGAATTTTATAACAAAGCCTGATAAAGTTCTGAAACATAACACAATTAGTGGTCAGATTCTCATCTTTGTAAAGTTATTAACAACTTGAATTTAATATGTCAATATTACAACACATGTAACTACTGATTTCACATGGTGAATCCATATATCCTAATATCAAGAATTTGGGTGAGTGGTTGTTTTTATTCTGGAATAAACGGAAACAAACTCTTTAAGAAATTATATTTACAAAGAGCTTTAGAAGCTTTGCTGCTTTTGTCTATGCTGTAAATGGTAAAGCTTCGTTTGAAGTGAGAAAATAATGATGCAACTGATTAGACCTCAAATCCCGACTTGTTTTTGTACCAGTAGGATCTGCAAATTGCGTCATATTGAGTAATTTTATGTTTTTGCCTGTTACAAGTGTAAGAAAACTAACCAAAGATATGATAAAATCATTTATTTTCTATGACAGATAATTAATGAAAATAATTGCAATGCTGATATTTTCCTTCTTTTTTTGTTGGGGGCGACTCGCTTGTTATTTGGAACCTTACAAAGTTACAAACTGGATTATCTGCGTTCTGTATATCACGGGGAATCGAACCCCGAATTTTAGCATTCTAATTCTATAAATTTACTGCTGACCAATATGTTTAAAATAAGTTTAAAAAGCGTAATTCTACGGTTAAAAAATATAGTTTGTAATAAATGAATATATCAAAGATTAGTCTATTAATCGAAAAGTTTACGTAGTTACGCTGCTAAAATCCGGGGTTCAATTCTCCGCGATGAACAGTGAGCAGGTAGCCCATTATATGGCTTTGCGCTAAAAATAACAATAGTTTATTAAAAGCCATATTTACGTGAAGTTTAACTAATAAGACTAGATAAAAGTTAGCATACGTCTGAGCACAGTCTTGTCATTCGATTGATAATATAATGGAATAAAGAACTTCGGTGTAATTGCCTATATTACTTTCCCAACATATAATGATCGATAAAATATTTTATGATGTTCTAATTTTTATTTTCTGGGCTTTTAAACTAATTTGGTTGTGATAGATCCTTTGTTAATTTATGTTCTAAGTATTATCGTAAACAACAAAAGGAGCGTTCCTCAGTTTTATTAACGCTTTGGGTTTAATGAATCACATTGAATTTGACAATATTTGCATGGATTCAACTCAGCCTATTTTTGCAGACTTAAAGATTCAGCACTGGGCGAACTCAGTGCCATCTATTGTTAAAAGAGGAACTCGAAGGTAATGAAAGTCGTTTTTAATGACTCAGCATTTGTATTGATAAAGATATTTAAGCGAGATATTAAACGGACAGAAGGTATTTGGAATATCTCGATCAGAATTTTTCCTTAAAATATAACAGGAGCGCTAGGCTATAAGAAATTTTAATGGGTAACAAAAATAAAACCTACAAATCAATTTTTTTTTTTCTGCAAATTACTCATAAAACTTAGACGTAATTACGTCGAAGAGATAAATTTATTTCGTCGTTCTTCTAATGTCAAAAACTGAAATACTAAATTATGAAATAGCTTATAAAATATATTATGGAAACGTTTAAACCTATAATTTTTTGCTTTTGTTTATACATCAACAATGAAAATTTCGTTCTTATTTTATAGTTTTATTTTTTCAACGAGGAAGTAGAAACTTCTATTAACCAAAAGATATGTAGAAAACCCTCATTAAATGTGTTTCATCTGGTAAATCTTGTAAAGTTTAAGAAGTTAGTATTACATTGTACGACGAAAAATTGTTAGTAGAACAAAAGCATTGTTTCTTCATTTAACGATAACCTATTTGCCATAGCTATTTTCTTTCGTGTGTAAATACAAATATTGCTTTTTTTTATTTCAAACACTAACTTGCAATCATTTAGGTAAATTGTACTTTTTACAGTTATAATATGGGATGAATGGGCATCTCATTGTTCTAAGTCACACTAAGACGTACAGTATTAATATTTTTAACGTGAACGGCACTTTATGTGCCACATGGCTTAAATAAACGTTTAGGCCAAATCAAAGATCTCTAGGTCTCAGATATAGACTTCCCTACTTTTGAATTATTGAACAAAGGTTACACATAATCCACTGCCTTAATAGCGATGGACTTAAATAACAGATTGACTTTCACTCTTGTAACGCTCTCACAGTTGAGGGGGATAAACGGCATCGCCAAGTAAATCTTGGACTTTCAGATATACAGCTCAGAACTCTAACCACCAGACCCCACCTTATACTATTGGCGAAACGCTAGTTTAAAATAGCTGGTTTGTTCACCATACAAAATAAAGTCAAGTGGAAACTTTCGAATTTATCCTTGGATTACACAGGCCGGCGAATTTCAACTTCATAAGAGTTGTTTTGGTTTTAATAATGAATTTTCCATAAATCAACTACGCAGATTTCGAAAATAATATTCATTTTTTTTCTATCACGTAAGGATTTTGTACAAATCTGGAAGAAGAAAAACGGTTACTTAGATTAAATTTTTATTTCGTTTACCACAATGAACATTTTTATTATTAGGAGAAAAACAATGATGTCAACGAATATGAATCCTCATTCATCCTGATTTTTTGTGAAATCTACATCTTGTAGTCTCAAAACTGATGATGTTCCTGGAGAAAGTAAGTTCTTAACCCGAAGTCTGGACCCCCAAATATCTGAAGAATCCTTTTAAAGGCCCAAATATCTCACCAAATCATAAATTCAGGTTAAA
Organism: Limulus polyphemus; assembly: GCF_000517525.1. NCBI lineage: Eukaryota > Metazoa > Arthropoda > Merostomata > Xiphosura > Limulidae > Limulus > Limulus polyphemus. Next base: position 59,831 of record NW_013665819.1, on the reverse strand, counting down.
AACAATCCCTATCAGCATTTCTATGGAAATCAGATTCGGAATCAGATGAAACTGTATCAAGAGTCACCGGTGGAGTAGGTACAGGTACATCAGGTCTATGAGCAACAGATCTGATAGCAGATTGAAGGTTCGGATAAGAAATTTCCTATTTATTTCGAGTGTTGTAGCCTTGCACATTATATGAGAAAAAATAGTTGTCATCTCCATGGTTTCTAGACCATTGGAATTCCAAAAGGCAAAGACTTTTTCGTATCTTTAGTCCATTGTCTCAACTCTTCGACACAAACGGTGCAAACTTTGTGCAGAGCCCATGATTTGTTTTGGTCCCCAAGTTTGGTTCCGAAATACCTGTAATACGCTTTTGACGAATTCTGTAATGTTCTGCTTTTGTTTGTTTACAACAAATTTACCACAAATATAATAGAATATGTTTGGATCATTTACACAACCCCTTGGTGCCATAGCGACGAATAAATAATATTGAAAAGAAAAATATAATGTCAAAGTGCACGCACAAACAAATACTATCCAGAAATGAC
>NW_013665819.1:45896-59061 GCF_000517525.1 Limulus polyphemus | reverse complement strand
CAAATGTGCCTTTATCATAACGTTAATGCGAATAAGCCAAATTAGCTTTGTTTGTTTTTGAATTTCGCGCAAAGCTACACGAGGGCTATCTGCGCTAGCCGTCCCTAATTTAGCAGTGTAAGACTAGAGCTAGTCATCACCACCCACCGCCAACTCTTGGGCTACTCTTTTACCAACGAATAGCAGTTAAGTAAAAGCCGATATATAGTCAGTTTATGATATTTGACAACAAGATTGATACATACAGTTTTCTTTTTTAACACAAATATGTTTTAATATACAAATAACAATATAATTTACAATAACAGTTATTACAAATAGTTATTACACACAATGATTTATGTACAGAAATTTTACAAACTTACAAGCAATATAAAGTCTTCTTTCTAGTATGGAATTTCCTCGATATCTTATCGAGGGTTCACAATGAGCGAGTTTTTTACGAGTTGATGTAGGTACAATTCGCTTAACGGGGAACTAGCTAGCTTTGTCCTTCGTTATTCACCAGCCATACACGCCGAGTTTTCCACGATGAAGTTCTATAATGTTTTCGTGAAAGTACTAATGTCCGAAGAGAATCCACTGGAGTTAAATGATTTGTAATGTTCGAGCTTTGTAAATGCTCCTGGTCAAATATCTTAAGTTTTCTGATTAATAAACGTTATAATAATTACAGTTATAGCTTCCGAAGTTTATAGCAAACTGACTATAGCAAACTAATAATAGATACTACTTTTTTGGCGCATCGCGTTGTTTATACTTATAGGCTTGTGGAGAGTTTCTAGAAAATTCAGATTACGTAATAATATAAAGCTACATTAAGCGTTTACGTACATACCTATATTGTTGATTCTTACGCTCGAGAATCTTCTACAACTTTAGAGAATAGGCGGGAGATTCGCAATACATATTTAACTGTATAAGTTATTTACACTTGTAAATATAAATCTAATTCAAGCAAACATCAATATTAAAATAAATATATAATAATAAATCCGTTACAGTAATTAAAGTATCCTACGTACTTAACACAGGAAATGAGTGATTTTACTCAGTTTTTGATCAGTTCTTTGTTTGTTATTAAACACAAAGCTACACAAGGGCTATCTATCTGTGCTCTGCCCACCACGAGTATCGAAACCCGGTTTCTAGCAGTATAAGTCCGCAGACATATCGCTGTGCCACTTGGGGCTCTTTGTTTGTTGTTAAGCGTAAAGCTACACAATAGGCTATCGAAACCCGATTTTTTGCCCTCAAACTTGGCGTCAAGCAACTAGAGGACATCAGTTTTTTATACATTGTGCTATAAAATGCAAAAACATAAAATTACTCCATATGATGCAATGTGTGGACCATACCGATAAAATAAACATTGTGTCAAATAATAGCAATTTCCTGGTTAGAATTTTTTTCAGGTACCACAAGCTATTGTATAATTCAATAATTACCATTCTGAACTCAGTAGTTATTTTATTTTTGTTATATAACTTTTAAAATGGTCAAATCTACAAAATAATAATAATATAATCGTTAAAATGTAAACTACTTGAATATTGTAAAAATGACGACATTTATTGGTGAATTACATTATATACTAAGAATAGCCATGTGGTATTAAGTACAGCTTGGTTCTACAAAGAATTTTCGCTTTTATACGAAAAAACAACAAGATGCTAAGCAATTTTGTAGTAGTCAACGTTATGCACTAACAACTTACTTGCATCCCTTTTTACTTGCCAGAATTTAACGTTTCAACTCACACGTATAGTCACTAGAAAGAGTGATCCACCTATTGGTGACGTTAAACAACTTTCGACAAAACTTTCCGTGTTGAAACATACGTAATAATAAAAACTACAAAATGTATATTTTGTTTTATCGCTTAATTTTTCCTCAACTGAGAATTTTACTCTAGCTTTCTAAAAGCTTAGTTATATACATTTACTTAAAATCATTTGTAGAGGCTTCATTCCACTTAAAACGTTTTTCAAGGTCAGTTTCAGATATTTCAGAGCAGATTTTTCAGTAAACTCGTTGTGCAGTGGAGTTTTTTAATTTTTTTAAGCCATTAATTAAGCACAGTTTTTCGTGCGATACCTTACTAAATATCTCAGTCAGTCCAAGTTAAGACTCGTTCACGTCTTACTCGTAAGTTCAGTAATTTTCATTTATATCTTACACTCCTTAACACTGGATACATAAACAAAATTACATATTACTAATACCTTTAGTGACATTTCTGGTTAATAATTCTCTACGTAAGGATTAGTGGTATGGTGTTAAATCTTATAACGCCGGTTTGTATTATTTGTTGTTTAGCACAAATTTTCACAATGAGTTATCTGTGCTATGCCCACCACGGGTATCGCAACATGTTTATTTTAGCGTTATAAACCCATTGGCTTACTGCTAAGCCACTGGGGGTCTTATAGTGCCGGACCCCTATCAAAATTTGCCAAGCGCGTGATATCACCATCAGGGTAAATATATCGTATTTAAAACCTAATTTCCATTTCTATGAGTCCATTTTAACTGTTTGTCTATAATTAAGCACAAAGCTACACAATGGGCTATCTGTGCTCTGCCCACCATCACGGGTCCATTTTAAATACAGAATATATGCATCATGACTTATTTGAGACTACTTACATACACGTATATGAACAAGAAAAAATATACAAGTCGACTTCTTTTAATTTAAGCAACAAGTAAAAACGACTGGGTATCACATAAAAATCACTACTAATAAAACAAGTTTTAAAAACGCGTATCTTATTAAACTTCAATTCCCAGTCGAGTGGAAATTTTTTATAACTATTTTAATTATTAACTCCTCGTGTTTAGAGCAAGATATAACAATATTAGAAAAAGCCAGTGTATCATGACAGTTTACATTAGGGATTTGAATTATTTAATTTTCAATTTCAAATATTGGGTATCGCAGTCGTTATAGTTCTTAACTTCCATGTGGAAGTCTCGCGTTTAAATCCTATTTCAGTTATGACTTTATATTTTTTATTATCATATTTACAACAACATCTTAGAATATTCGGACAATTACAGATGTAATCAGAAATAATATCATATTACATAATAAACAGCTCTAACTGTGTCAAAAACAATTTCAATATCTCTTCAAACCAATAGATGGCGAAACAATACATTATTATTGATATTTATTACTTTAAGTAAGAGTTTTTTAATTTACTTAAAAATTTATAAGCATTTTATATGAAACGATATACCTTCGTGCATTTTTCATTCACGATAAAATACATTGCCTCTGCCATCACAATTAATTCATCGCAGAGACAATAAAAGAATATTTCTTCGAGAACGAGTTTTTCGCATAGTTCAATCTATTTTGAGTTATCAAGAAGAGCATTTGAACATAACATAAGAATTCATAAGTCAAAATTATAATCAAGGACAACTTACAGATGACCAAATATACACAAAAATGTTGTTTTCGTGAAATACTAGAAAATAATAGACATTCTTTATACGTATAATGTTAATATAATACATTTTTAGAAAACATGTTCATAAAACATTTATTTTCAGAATTTCGCGCTAAGCTACACGAGGGCTATCTGTGCTAGCCGTCCCAAACTTAGCAGGTAAAGACTAGAGAGAAGGTAGCTGGTCATCACCGCCCACTCCTTTACCAACGAATAGTAGTATTGACCATCACATTTAACGCCCCAACGGCTGAAAGGGCGAGCATATATGGTGGTACGAGGATTTGAACCCGCGACCCTAAGATTGCGAGTCAAGCGCCCTAACCACCTGGTCATGCCGGACCCAGAAAAAAACCACTTTTTCCCCCTATACGACGGGATTAAGCTAATTTATCATACTTCTAACTATTACACTATTAATAACTTTTACTTTTATAATGTTTTGCATATCTCCCGCCCTGCCAACACAAATGACTAAAAAAAATAAAATGCGACCTTCGTTGTATATAATGCAAACAATAAGCCCTTTCAGTGTACGTTTGAAAAACACAGTATAATCGAAAAATGTATTTTATTAAGTAGTTTAATACTATATTCGTGTGCCTTAATAATCACCTGGTATATGACAAAAAACATTCCACCATTTTAACGCTCTGACAACAGCTACTGAGCCTGACACCAATTCCTGACACTATGAGAGTTTTTGGTTATGAAAAACACTTAATTTTGATGGTAAACTGAATAAAAATTTTTATAACATTTTTAGTTTCTGAAGTGTCAAAAACGCAACTCCAGCCTAATATGTAGGAGTGCTGTTCAAAATCACTCTCACAGCATTACACCCCTGGTTAGAATTGGGGTGTGACTCTACCAGCAAGATCAGTACTACACATGGAACATACTTTATTTCAAATATTCACTTTCATTTAAATACACGGGAGACATGACAGAAATACAACTGTACAGACTTTAAAATTCACACGAACATAAATCATATTTCCTTTACGTAAGCCACATATCAATGAAACATTCAATACCCACTTTTTTTTTAATTGGTTTCTTCCTTCAGTATGTACCTTATACACCAGTTATAAACGAGTTTCCTCTGATGTTCAGTATTATAATTAAAAACCTTAAGTAAGATGTTCTTTGTCCCAGGAATGGTTTATGAACAAACTCTCTCGTCCACCATACATGCTGTTCAATTTGTTCAGTTATCTTCAGATTGTTGGGTACTCTGCAAAGCCGAGCTGAGAAAGGCAAGGTGACCTTTAGGACACTTGTTTGCATAATGACCTTTTTCTCCACATTTGAAGCACGTTACCTGATCTAGTGGTCGAAATGCCTTCTGCCCCTCTTGCATCTGTAAGTCTGATTGGGCTTTAATATTTTGGATGATCTGTATATGGTTATGACGATGTTCTTCTTTCAACTCTGGTGGCATCTTCAAACAAGCAACTGCTTTATGCCCAGTCTCACCACAATAGTGACAAACTATTGACTGTTTTTTCCCCTGTTGAGTTGAGTCTTGCATGGGAAGATCAAATTTGGGATGCATGTATTTACAGTTTGATCCTTCAGGACAGAATCCACAAAGATAGTTGATACATATTACCCTTCTCGTGTGGCGATGTCGACAGTTCGGTCCATGCCGGCAAAACCCTCTGTCATACCACGGACAATCTTTGATCTTAGCTTCAGGATCAATATGCAAGAATGGACATTCTTTGTTACTGCAAGCATTAAATCTGGAATAAAAATAACATTCTGGCATTTTTGTCATATCAAACTCATGCAAAAATTCACACTGATCACCCTTCTTACAAAGTCCCCTGAGCCAGTGCTTACAAACAACTGTTCTATCACCACGAACATGACGGAAAGGACATGCCCCTGCTTTGCTACACAATCCTCTTGTAAAATATTCACAAACAGCTGCTCCTGACTTGTCCATTCCTGGAAAAGGTAATGGGAGAGCTCCAAGCTGCTGTTCCAGGGCATTTTCAATATCAAACCTTATACCATCCACATCTGCTACAATCTCCTCCATGATCTGTTGAAACTAGATATGAAATGACAAAACACTGTTTTCAATTAATTAAATATTAGTTAAAATATAGTTCATAACAATCTTCTAAATGTATCCATCAATTTTAACAGTTTTAGTGCACAGATGTTTTACTAGCAGTGTGTTAAATAAAACTGACAGTAAAACATCAATATGGTATATTTTAAAAGCCCTTTTTTACAAACTCATAACTTATACATAAGCAAATGTAGACACATTTCATTACACATGAAACAAAAAAACTTCTGGAGAGGTTTACTTGTAAACTAATAAATGAGAGAAATGTTACTGACTTTAAAATATTGTTATAGATTAAATAGAAACATTCATGTTGGAAAACAATTTTAGTGGGGGTTACAACTATATAGTAAATGAGTAAATTTATTTCTTTATTCTCATACTAGCACTAGCTAGTACTGAAATTTACAGCTGCTGTTAGTATTGGAAATTACAGCTACTGCTAGCACTAGTAGTTGTACCTGCTGCCACTAGTGTTGAACATTATAACTGCTCCTAGTATTGGCAGTTGTAGCTGCTGCCACTAGTGTTGAACATTATAACTGCTACTAGTATTGGCAGTTGTAGCTGCTGCCACTAGTGTTGAACATTATAACTGCTACTAGTATTGGCAGTTGTACCTGCTGCTGCTAGTGTTGAACATTATAACTGCTACTAGTATTGGCAGTTGTAGCTGCTGCTGCTAGTGTTGAACATTATAACTGCTACTAGTATTGGCAGTTGTAGCTGCTGCCACTAGTGTTGAACATTATAACTGCTACTAGTATTGGCAGTTGTACCTGCTGCTGCTAGTGTTGAACATTATAGCTGTTGCTACCACTGGTAGTTGTAGCTGCTTCCACTAGTATTGAACATTATAACTGCTGCTACTATTACAAGTTATAGTTGCTTCCACTAGTATTGAACATTATAACTGCTGCTACTATTACAAGTTATAGTTGCTTCCACTAGTATTGAACATTATAACTGCTGCTACTATTACAAGTTATAGTTGCTTCTAAAAATGTTGATATTAATCTGATGCTGCTGAGAGTTGACCAAATAAAAAACTTGATGAAATGGCTGTGAAAAAAATTGTTTTTCGTTATAACATAATCAACAGAAGAAAAAGCTGAATTTCCTTGCTAATAAACAAATAGTCAGAATGCTGATGACAATTTAGATACTGTGGAATATCTTATTTGGAATGTCTATAATGTGTATTTGGGTTGGAGTCTGATAACAAAAGTTTCTTAGTAATATTTGCATTGTTCATCAGATCAAATCACTGAGGGTAAGAAACAGGAAAGCAGTTATGGAGGACTTAATTTATGAAGATACTGTCTTGGTTAATCAATTAATGGAGGGGCTAAAAATCTGAGGAAGAATGCTCACTAAGAAAGATAACTTTCAGATCATCTCTTTAGCCTGGAGAAAAATATGGTACAGAGGTTCTGGCTCAAAGGAAAGAGTTATGAAGCTAGACTATGGGATTTGAAGTTTTCTCTGTTAACTGTAAAAGAATTAGTGTGAGAAAAGTAGATAACCTGCCATTAGGTAGTTTGTTTGATTTGAAATAGTAAAAACTTAAATCCATCCTTTATTTTTCAGGGCATTATCAATCTTTCTATTAGACTCTTATAAAGTGCTGGCCTCTACTATTATTCCATAAGCCAATATATAAAAAAAATATAACTGTCTTAACTGAAGCCTAGTCTGTGTTTTCCAAATCTCAAACCTGTGGCCACTCATCTTATTGTCTTCAAAACATAGCATAAAAAAATCAGACATTTTATCATATCAATGCCTAAATAATCTTGTAAACTTCAATAAGATCACTTCTTACCTTTTTTTTTTTGAGACAAAATAAGTTATCTTAACTAATCTGCAAAAGACAACCATTTCATCCCTGGAGTAGCCCTTTTCTGAATCCTTATCAACAAATATATATTTTTCTTAATAAGGAGATCAGTATCTCAAGTGAAGCCTAACTGTTAGCATGGATTTTGTCAAATTTTGGTTAAATGAGTGTGTAAAAGTGTTTAAATATTCACCACTATTAATTCAACTGAGCACCACAAAGACTTAAGAACGATAATGGTTTAAAACTTTTCTACATTCATTTTCTACTGTCAAATGCAACCTTGCAAAACACTACACAACAAAATAAAGCTATCTTACTAATCATTTGTTAAAATCAGAATATACTTTTTCAACAGCTGACAATATTTACCACTTTTTATGAGGTATTTTATATCAGCAATTCAACAAAAATTAAGATAATTTAGATAACTTTTCATAAAAATATGAAAAAAGTACAAGTTATGAACATATTTATATATTATTGCAGCAAATTCAAGTGCAAGAGCAATTTAAAAAGTAACAACATACAAGCAATAATAAGAAAAGTTCAGAAATTCATTGGAATTGATAGTTAGTATAATTCAAATTGTATCTTATCAATATTATTATGCACTTTTATTACACGTAAAATAAACTGTACATGTTGCACGATATGCAGTATTAAATATCAAATTAAAATTAAATTAAGATATCAATTATAAACATCAATATATCTAAATCACATTTAAATAAATAAGAGATTTTCAAACCTCTAAAACAATAATAATTATATGAAACTAAAAAATAAGAAAACTATTCACTGGGAAATAACAAGTAATGGCACTGAAATTTCAGTAACTAAATCGCATACAAAAATGGTAGGGCTGAATGACCTTATCTAGCACTACCATCTCATCCTGTAGTAAAATTAATAAAATTCTTAGATTTCATGCAGGTTTTGCATAAAAATAGATGCTATTCTGCACCATATTGTAACCATGAATATATTTTAACCATCCACCTTGAGTGTGATGGACATCTTTACAAAACTTCTTGGTGACAACTTTTATAGATGTAGATCCAACACTTGAAGATATTTTGTTGGCTTGTGTTGTTTACTTTACTTGAAAATATCAGAAATGCTTTGTTGCAATGAATGTTGATTAAAAGCTATTTGTGAATGGGTTGCCTATAACAAATCTAGATAATAAAGACAATGAAAAAAATCAATTTGAAAAAAAGACAAAGAAAATTACAAAACAGGTAAATAGTCAAGGTTATTTTCAAAAACAGTATCAATAACAACTAAGCCAAACCTAAACTAATTATTTAAACCATGTAAACCAACCAAATTAATAATTAAGCTGTTATTCATACAGTTTTATAATCAATTTTAAAAATTCTCATTTTATAACATTCATAAAATATAAAAAAATTCTATTTTCTTATCTGTTTGTGTAATTTTCTTTCTCTTACAGGGTTCACGCATGTATGTGATAACAAAAAAGTAAAATGCTTATTTTGGAATTTGTCATTTTATACCATTCCTAAAATATAGGACATTTTTTTTACTTTTTTACCTGTTTGTGTAATTTTCTTTGTTTTGTTTTTTTCCAATTGACTTTTTTACCACCACGGCCTACTACATCTATTAAAGAATAATTCAAACCTTATTCACAGATTTTAAGTATTTTCATGAGATTATTTTCATAGCTGGCAACTTTAATATTATTAAGACCACAAAGCATATCTACACAACATGCCCATATGTTAAAAGACCTTGCAATATGATCATTAGAATAATCTTCTACAGCCCAAGCTGTTTAAAAGCAAGCGTTCATTTTATTGTCTATTGAAACTAGATAATAGTTGAGCTAAACTATTCTGGTTTTGGTGATGCCACTAATGATTTTTACCCAGCAATACCAACTGCACACAAGATATGCAGTTCAGACATAAGGTAGTTTCAGAGGCACCTCAAACTTGAATAATGGTTGGAAGAAATCTTATGCAGAAAAAAAAAAGAGACTATATCAGATTAGAAGGAGAAGTTGAAAATAAAAAGTGGATTCATTTGAAGTTTTTGAGAAATGTAAGCAGCTTGTAAACACTCAAAGAGGCATTTCAAATTTTGTAAAAAGGGGAAACCCAACGAGCAACAAGGCCTTTAAGAAATTAAATGCTTAATCAATATTAACTTCTAATCAAAGCAAGCTACTTACTAAGTCCATAACTAAACCCAACCCAGTAATGAGTGTAGCTAATTAAATATATTGTTCTTAACATCTTACTTATATAAAGATTAGACAACTGTTTCTACTGTTGAGTACCCTTATTATCAATTTTCTGGGAAACTCCAGCAATAACAATAGGGTTTGGAACCACCAACCTCAAAGCTAGGTTGGCACTAAGACAATTATATCTTATATGGAACTAAGTTACATAACAGGCACTCTGCCAGGTGAAGCTATCTAAACATTAAGTGGGATTTTGATACCATATGCCCAAGTGTCCATGATAAAGTTTGAAAATTTCAAATTTAGTCGAAGAAACCACAGTTAGGTCCTAGAAGTCACTGATTTAAATTCTGAGTAACTAAATGTTAGTACTTCACTAACTGTTAAACAGCAAGGTAAGCAAGTATGAGGTTCTTCTTGGCAACAGAACCCAGTATTTTAATTTCAATCCAGCAGCATATCTGGTTTCAAAGGCCAAGGGGCAAGAATATCCGGTTCCCTTCCAGCCTGACCATACCAAAACTATACAAATAAAACAATACTACAAACTATAACTTAAATAAAGTAATACCATGCTTCCAATTGTTTTGTATGATAAAATCATCTTACAATAGCTGTATGTGAGGGGGACCATTCTATGGTTCGAAAGTCATAAACACAATCTGAATGTTTGAAGGCTTGGACAAGAAAAACTTGTACAACCTAAAAAGAAATAAGTAAAACCAGAATCGATATAACTTGTTTATAGATTTATAAATTTGGTTTTATACATTTTGGAATGTATTTTCCTTTGAAAGTGAAAAAGTAATGGTCTGTTGCCATGCTTGTTATGGTGGAAATCCATTATTACAATAACGTCACTTTTGTAGACTTGAAACTTGCATAAAACTGTACAAGTTTGTTGTTTTGTGACTTTATTTTACTTGTACATTTTTCTGATGTGATGATAGAGGTATGTTACAAAAGAAAAGACTGACGTTTCCCTCTCTTGGAAAAGATTTACTGCCATTTTGATCCTTGCTACCATGAAATTATTTGAAACTGAAACTGTTCAGACTCATGAAAAGTTGGACCAATAATATTGAATAAACCATTCATATGGCACCTTACACGTTACGTCTCATAAAGGAAGATTGCCCTAGCAGCCCTGCTTACAAGTAAGCCTTTCAAAGTTTATTAAGTTGAGATTGGGTGTCAACAAATGGGTTCCTGGGAACAAAAATATTACTATTAATTTTATATACCTCACAGCTAACCTTTCAATGTTTTATGAACCGGGTCACGTAGACTCGTGAGGCAGCTACCTCACCAATATTTACATCCATATTGCATTGAACTTTTAATCAGCTTTGTACATTTCTTTCGAGGCAACTAAAAGAGGAAGGAGGAAATTCATTAATTAAGCATTACATAATTCCAAAACAAGCCCAAGTACGAGTTCAATTACAAAGACACGTTATTAAGTAGGCTTAGCGGCTCGGACTTTATGAATAGCCTAAACTAGGTTCAAAACAGTCTTCAACTTCACAAGATAATTTAAAACTACTTATTAATAAAAGCTTGGTATTTTCTTTCAGATATTTCGATCAAATAAAATGTCAGGACAATACACAAACTTACATTAATTTCCTAACTACGTATAAAATATACTTTTATTATTATCAAAATTGTAAACACTTTTAATACCACAAATGATACAATATAACACCCAGTGCCCTCTAGTGCAATATATATGCTTATATATATATTAATTTATATACGTATAAAATATCTGAACATATAAATATTTTATTACATTGCCCAGTTTGCCCCTGAAGAAGAAAGATTCACCTTTCGAAAGCGCTCGGGTTATAGGGTTTTTATCATTTTGTATCAAAACTTCTTGAACCTACGTGTTTTTCTCACATTATGATATTATTAAATTATATGCGTGTGTATATATATATATACATATAATTCATTAGTGAATTATGAGTTTGGGCTATCAGTACTATCTAAAACATCTAATTAATAAAATAAGTTTGACTGTACTGACATATAAACAATTATAAAGTCGAGATTTTATATTCTGTAAATTAGGCGACGAATGCTGCCACTTTAAGGATGCCCCCCAATGTCACAGCGGCATTCTGCGGACTTTCAACGCTAGAAACCAGGTTTCGATACTCGTAGTAGGCAGATCACAGATAGTCCATTGTGTAGCTTTGTGCTGAACTACAAACAAGTCTCCCAATGGCACAGCGGTATGTCTGCGGACTTATACCGCTAGAAACCGGGTTTCGGTACCCGTGGGGGGCAGAGCACAGATAGCTCTTTGTGCAGTTTTGTGTTTAATAACAAACAACAAAGAAAAACCAACCAATAAGAATAATTCTGTTTTTCTCTTGCGATCACTGATTATGTTTGGGACTTCTTATATGATAAGGTGTTTGGATCTGGTAGTTTGGATTAAACTATACATATATGTGTATATATACTAGCGAAAGTACCTGGCTTCGCTCGGGTTATTAGGCTGGTATATTCTAGATGACCATGTTATAGATGCCATCATACGTCACGTTATTTAACTTATATAAAAGCCAGTGTGTGTCACGCCACGCTTGATTTTTAAGCTTAAATCATTTCTGAATTAAGGTATTTTTTTATTATATCCCCAACGTTTTTAATTTTAAAAAACTCTTTATTCAACGGAGACTCTAAGTTAAGAAATCAACAAATATTTTTCCAGTTTTTGTAGTTTATACATTTCACTTTATACTTTCAGTACATAGATTAATAACAATATTAGGTTATACTTTTGTTGCTAACAACGCGTTCTAATATGATATAAAAGCCATTGCTGGAACGCATTGATATCAAAACGCACTGGCTTTTCTATATATCAGATGTTGTTATATAAGGAACCATTTCTTTTCTATGTGGTTTTTCGCTAGATAGCCTCATTAAAAAGATACGCATGCGCACATGTTTGTCTGTCTGTGAGTTATATTTGTAATATAAAGAACCACTTCTTTATATGTGGTTTTTCGCTAGCTTACCCCATTAAAAAGATGCACGCACGCACGTGGATAAGATAAGTAATAATACTCAGGTGCATACACTCAGGATCCACTTAGTATGGGTGAAAAATTTCATGTTTTTAGGTCCTTTCCTCTTGGTGCTATGATGAGCACATTTCTTCTCTATGTGATTTTTCGCATAAAACGATGCGCGCTTGAACGTAGATAAATAATAATATCCAGGTGTAAACTCTCAGGGTTTTCTAGTATGGGTGCAAAATTTCAGGTTTCTAGGTTCTTTCATCTTGGAGCTGCGGCGGTCACATATACACAGACACGCATGCGCTCACTCACATACACGCATTTCTTTCTGCCTGTCTGTGATTTTTATTTGTAATATAAGGAAATACACCATTAACTAATATTTGATACAATTATTGTGACAGTATAGATTCTGAATGACCAACTTATTCACCCCATCGCGATGTTGAGAAAAACAGTGTTCACTGATTTGGTAGTACTTCTATAACACAGGATAATCATATATGAACGTTAGTTTCT
>NW_013665819.1:43225-44941 GCF_000517525.1 Limulus polyphemus | reverse complement strand
GAAAGTGTCACTGATGCACCAAAAACGTAGTACCGATATTGTTAAAAGGAACAGTATAATCATGTTTTGGAAAAAAAAAAACTGTCACTGTTACACCAAAAGTCGATTCTAATTGTTAAGAGAAATAATATTCAATGACTTGGCAACATCAGATATTGTTGATTATTCTTGACTTGAAAGTACCTCAGAGAATTTCATACCTTGGTAACAATATTTACACTTCTTTTCCATGTGGTTTTTCACTAACTTGCCTCATTATGCATGCACGTGGATAAGTAATATTACTCAGGTGCACACCCTCATGGTCCACTTAGTATGGGTGCAAAATGTCAGATTTCTAGGCTCTTTCCTCTTGGAGCTATGACAGTAACATATTATTTTCTATGTGGGTTTTCGCTAGCTTGTCTCATTAAAAAGATGAGTACGCGCATGCGCGTCCGCACGTGGATAAGTAATAATACTCAGATGCACACTCTCAGGGTCCACTTAGTAGGGTTACAAAATTTCAGGTTTCTAAGCTTTTTCCTCTTGGAGATATGGTGGTCACATATTCTTTTCTATGTGTTTTTTCCCTGCATTGCCTCATAAATAGATGCATAAGTAATAATACACAGGTGCACACCCTCAGGGTATACTTAGTATGTGTACAAAATTTTAGGTTTCTAGGTTATTTTCTTAGTATCCGGCTTTGCTCGGGTTATTAGGTTCATATGTTCCACATGACCATGTCAGTGTGTGTATTTTAAACCCATTTTAGCATAAAAGTATAACATATTTGCTTTTCTTACAAAGCAACATGACATAAAAGCCATTGTTGGAACGCATTGTTACCAAACACACTAGCTTTTTTATACATTAGAAATTGTTATATAAGGAACCATTTCTTTTCTATGTGGTTTTTCGCTAGCTAGCCTCACTAAAAAGATGTGCATGTACGTACGCACGCACATACGTACGTATCTGTCTGACTGTGATTTCTATTTGTAATATAAGGAATCACTTCTTTTCCATGTGATTTTTTGCTAGCTTGCCTCTTTAAAAAGATGAGCATTCACGCACGCACATAGATAAGTAATAATGGCCAGGTGCACGCCCTCAGGGTCCACTTAGTACGGGTGCAAGATTTTAGGTTTCTAGGCTCTTTCCTCTTAGAATTATGGCGGCCACACGCACAGAGACATGCTCTTTTATTATATATATATAAGATTTTTAGAGAAATATCAAATTATTATGATAGAGATTTACTATAGAGAGATTTAGAATGACTGAATGGAATGAAATGTGGCGATTGAAGTAAAATGCAAGTTTGTCCATGTACGACGATAAGATTCATATAAACTGGTAATCGAGAAATATATATATATTAAAAGGGTTTGTTTGAAGTTAAGCACAAAGTTACACCATGGTCTATCTGTGCTCCGCCACCACAGGTTTCGAAACCCGGTTTCTAGCATTGTAAGTCTGCAGACATACCGCTATGCCACTGGGGGACTATTAAAAGGGACCTTGAGGAAAAGGACTTAAGTGTGTGGATTACTAACGATTTAAAGCCAATAAAGCAACAAAAAGCGATTCGAAGATGTTAAAAATAGAAAAATAGTTTCAAAACCTTCGTTAAGAGTATTTTCCACATTATACATGGGCGTCGCAGGGGACAAGGAGGAACTTGCCTCCCTGGAGAATGAGAAACATAATTCTTTATTTATTTATTTATTT
>NW_013665819.1:36183-42278 GCF_000517525.1 Limulus polyphemus | reverse complement strand
AGCGTTATAATCCACAAGTATCTAAATATGGTTTTTAGCGTTATAAGCCTTTCAGATTCATCTCTGAGCCATCGTAGATCAACTATTTTACTACCTGCTAGGTGTAAAATATGCTGTAAGTTTGTCTTAGTTAGACTTGAATGTATTTCACAGGTGCACACGTTATGAGTACTTTTTCCTGACCTAAAAAAGATAATTTTTTGGGCTTAAAAGAGTAACAAATTTAAGTGTTTTTTTTTGTAAATATAACAAAAAATGCTTTATAAAAAAATTTCCACCTACTTGAAGTACACGTTTACCTTTTTTTTTATTTTACTTCCAGCTGAGCTAATAGAACGTGTTAAAAGTTAAAACTGTATTTTATCTAAGAATGTTGGATGATGTGAAGTATAAGATACGGTTGTATTTTTTTTAATTAACTGATAATGCGTTGAATTGATATTAAGTAAATGTTTCTCGACTGTATTTGTGATGTTTCAACTGAAAAAATAAAGAAAGAAAAAGAACTTGTCGACGCCATCTACCTGGTGGTGTCGTCAACACTTTAGCGAAAAAGTGCATTGGTAAATACGTTCAGTAGCACCACGAAACATGTAAAGCTTCTTTCGAGTGATAGTGATAGGAAAAAGATACACGGAAATAACCGTAACCCTGTATTAAATTTAAATAGTTATTGCACTGTTTTTGTGTTTAACTGATTTTTTTGTAAAATGCCGGTGGGTATTCTAAATTGTACCAAATTTACACTATAACTTATGTAAATTACAGAATGAATAAAATCAGAAAATTACAAAGTCTGTATTTTAATTTTTAGTGAATAGTAAAAAAAGTAAAATAGCGATTTTGGTAACTATATTTTATTATTTAGAATTTTAATATTACTCATTAGACGTAAGTTACAGTGAATCACACTACTATGAATGTGATATAATCTAATACAATCTAGATACGTGCTGCTTAAAAATATATAACTTGCTATGTTTCGAAGTTTTTGTATCAGTTACAAACTTCCATATGAATTTTTGCATTGGATGTTTTATTATGCACACTATATTACTATTAGCCCAATTATTTGGCTAGTCCCTTCTTTTTGCAATTTTACACCTAACATTGTGTGTGAAATTGTAAACATCTAAAAATAGCACCTAGCCTGATTTTGGGGTAACATAACAATATGTGTAATTGTACCATTGTAACCACGTTTGGTAAAATGTCAGAAATGTGTGTTTACCAGCAATATGTTAATTATTACCCAACATTATCTTTGTTGATACTGTAGACCATAGATTGTTATTAATAAACTGAAGCTTTCAGGAAAGCTTTGACCTTGTTTGAGTGACTATATATATATATATATATATATATGTGTGTGTGTGTATGTATGTGTGTGTGTGTGTGTGTATGTATGTTTGTTTATTATCATTCAAATATATAAAAACTATAAATATGGCATTGAAAGCAAATGGTAATTATTGGGCAGCTATAAAAAAGTTGTACAATGTATTTTCTTATCAATTTATCCCAACTAAATATCTAGGAACAAGACAACCCATTTGGTATTGTTGGGTTATATTTGTAACAGCATATGTTTGTATAGGACAAGTAGGCAAATAAAACTTTGATTATAAGCTGTTGTTGCATTACTCTTACCTTAGAATGTACATGTGACTGGTTTCCATAAATAGCTGCAAGGACACATGTAACCCAACAAAGATACCTGTTGAGACACAATTTTCAGGAAATGTACATAGAAATAATTTCCAAAAATGTAGAAATAATTCCTTATATATTCTAAATATTTTATATGCAGTTGTATTGTTTTTATTTTAAGAATATAAAACTCATACTAAAAGGATTAAAGGAAACATGAAATATATTTAATATTTTTTTCATATTTTTAAAAACAATCACAAAAAAATAACATAATATGCTTTTGTAGGTTATTTTGAGCTTTTAATGTTGTCTACATACAACTGTTTTATTCATTGAATGAAACCTGTTATAGCTTAAAATCTTATGTCAACACCATTCTTAATAATTATTAAAAACATAATGTTATTTATTATGATAAGTAGCTACTGGAACACCCTGTATTTAAATAATTCTAAATTGTTTATATATTTTATAAAAGAAGATCCTAATTGAAAGTATTGAATTTATTGTAAGAACTTTAAAATATTTATAGTGGCTTAGTATTTTTTACTAAATTGCTTTTGTTTATATGCACTTTTCTGTGAACTAGCCTCAGAAAGGAAAGCAAGCCACTAAAGGCCAGAAGCAAATTGTTCAAGAAAATAAAGAAACTTTAAAATTTTATGCTACAATGGCAATAGCAACAGAGGTAAGTAAAACACTGTATATGTTTATAAAAGAATTACAATAAGTTACAAAGTGGTACAGATTTGTGTGTAGCTTTCCAAAGCTTGTTACAGATGTTGAAGAAACACCCCAATATAATTATATTCTAAAAGTTCCACTATCTTCTGATTTCTTTTATTAAACACTTGGCTTCTATTTAAAAATAATTTAAATTATTTGTGTGTAAATAAAGGTTTAGTTTTTTTTTTTTTAAAAAGACCCACTGTTACTATGTAATGATGGCTATGCTCCTGCACCACTGTGCCAAGACGTTTTTTTTGTCACACTAGTGAGTAAGTTCCAATCAACAACTGCATATTGAATGTATGGTCCACATTATGATAACACAAATGTATTACCTTGCTCTTATTATAATTAAAGCTCATTTGCCAGAAATGTGTCCAGCTTACCAATTGATCTAAGTTGTTCTTTAGTACTTGAACATCCTTAATACAGCTAGAAATACCCAAGAGAAAGTAAGTTAAGAGATCATAACCTTTCCCTGTAAGATAACTCATTGACAAAATCTGTCTAATCACTATAATAACTGCCATTTAGAAACTTTTTACTCTTGAAATCCCTAATTGTAACCCATATAGATTCAACCCCTTGACTACCATATTAATGTCTTTAGTCCCAACAGGCTGCAGTTTATCCCTTAAATAAAATTTTAATTCAGGAGTTCAGATCCTCGTTTATTTTATATTAATTACTTAATGTGTTTGTTAAACAGTTAAGATGTCTTTCTAATAAAAACAAATTGTGATATACACTTAAGTCATTGTGTTTTTTTTCAGGTTTTATATTCAATTGTCTTAATTATCTTCTTTTGGGAGGAGTTTTCCTTTTATTATTGGGTGAGTAATTCATGTTCCTAAAAGTATTAAGTATTTCACATTTATATTGTATATTGCTTAAACATTATTTCAATGCATAACCTGTTGATAAAACATATCTATAACTTGTTACAAACTTTTCAACAAGAATATTTCACTAAAAAGTCACTACAAAGTATACAACATGTGCATAACAATAAACTTCTTATTGTTATTATTTAAACCATTTCAAAAATGGCTTAAAATAATAATTATTATTATTTCTAATTTGATGTACATGTTGTCTCCTTTGTATTCACTTTTTTGAGACTAGTATTATTTGTTGTTTTGGAACTTGAATATACAGTACAATTACAGATTTGTTTTCTGCTGATTATGGTTATGTTACAGTCAGCTGCATGAATCAGTTTCTTTCTAATTAATTTCAATGTTGTGTAGTTGGATACACTTGGTGACTGATTCCTGCATAAATAGCATGGACGTGTGAATAAAGACCTGCATAATATAGTCATGATGTAACTGTATTGTTACAGTATCAGTCTGGGGCTTGTGAGAATTTCATTTCTATTAATTACTTACACTACTAAAATAAATTTGACAGACTGAAAGCATGTTAGTAATATTGAAGATATATAAAGTAGAAGTTGTACAAAATAAAATGTTGAAATATCGTTTATAATACTGTTGTTATTAAAGTAAAGGATATATAAAGTTTTGTAAAATAAAATACTGTAAAGTGTTTGTAATGCTTATGCTACAAATGAAGAAGAAACATAAATTATAAGTTTAACAAAAATATATAAAACTGTATGTAATGCTGAAGTTATTGTAAGGAGGATACATGAAATAGAAGTTTTAGAAAATGGAATATTGAAAACTAAGTATTTATGTTATATATATTTTTGATTGATTACTTGCTGTTTTTTAATTTTGTACATGCAACAAATGATCATAGTTCTGTCAATAGCAGTGTATGTTGGTGACCTTTTGATTGATTACTTGCTTTTTGTTAATTTTGTACATGCAACAGTGGTCATAGGTCTAACAGTAGCAGGTGTATGTTGGTAACCTTTTGATTGATAACTTGCTGTTTGTTAATTTTGTACATACAACAGTTGGTCATAGGTTTAACAGTAGCAGGTGTATGTTGGTAACCGTTTGATTGATTACTCGCTGTTTTTTAATTTTGTACATGCAACAGATGGTCATAGGTCTAACAGTAGCAGTGTATGTTGGTAACCTTCAGTTCATGAACTACATGGCAAAAGCAGTTTATTCTGAATCTGGTGCTTTGCTGGATGGAGGGGTAGACTTAAACATGGAATCAGGATTAGCAGAGTGAGTAATTAGTGTAATTTATACACTTATATCTTTCTATGTAAACATCTTTATATCTCTAGCTACACTGTACAAAGGCTATTAATACTATTGCACTGCACTGCACAAGGAGTAGGAAAGAACACTGTTTTTTGGTCATGTTTCCCTAGTTGGCTTTTATGAAAAACAAGTGTCATGACAGCATGCATTTAGGTTGCAAAAAACTTGTAGTTACAAAAAAACTTAAGTTAACAGAATTAAGACACTATTATCATTACAAAACAGTATCTTGAATCAGTCCTTGACTTGAAGTATACAGTTTTCCTGTGGAATGACTTCCTAGTAGATAAATCTAAAAAATAACTGCATTACAAAAACAAATAGCCATAAGTGATGCTGGAAATGAATTATATTTGTATTGTGGTGGATAACCCATTAATTAGTTTTTGTCTGAGATGTTTAATATATATATATATAAACACATTTGTTACCATAATGTATAATATATTACAAAAAAATTAATGTTCTAAAAAAAAGTTCTAATAAGTTCAACATTATGTGTTTTGTGTTAATATATTTTTAATTGTTAACTTCAATCACTATGTTGAATCTGAACTGTCATTTAATAGGCCCAACAATTTTGTTATTGTATTAGAGATTTAACCTAAATCCTTCTGGCTATTTCTAGAGTGGGAACTTTTTGATCTGAAGAACATTTCAGTTTATAAGCCAAAATGTCTTTCCTCTTTAGAAACAGGCAGGAACAGCCTTTTAAAACCTAATTTCTATTATGTCTATACTGTCTAAAGTACCCTTGAAACAACATTGTATATTTCAGTTCAAACCAATTGTATTCTGTCCAAAAAAGCAATCTTCAAGAAATGTGCATCAAAATATTATGTTTATTCGTTTTAGAGGTTGTGTTTTTATTATTTGTGTTGTATGTATTTTTACTCCACAAGACCTGATGTATAAACAAAAAAAAACACTGTTTATTAGTTTTAGGTTTTTGTCTTGACAACATACACATATTATTTAGGCTACATGTAGTTTTAGTTTGTGTAAACATTGAATGTAGGTTTTCTGTTTTAGTTTAATGATTTAAATTACATGTACTATCAGTGTAATTTTTTCCAGTGAAAGAGAGCCCTTAGTAAAATAACACTGAACAGTAATTGTTTTAGCTTTTCTAATTATGAAAAAGGTATGGAAATACAACTTTCCAGTTGTAGATATAAGGAATCACTTTAAAATTAAGTCCTATTTCCAAAATGTTGCATCACAATAATCTGAATCCAAAAGGTGTGTGAAGTAGTGAGAGAACTGACATTATGATAGCTATTATGATTTTGTTAACATACTAGGCTCAAATAGATAGTAAAAATAAAGAGATGGACCTTTATAAGGAACACACCTTTGATGTGTAGGAGGTGTTTTTTCTTAATGAGGATATACCTTAAAAAAGCTCATGCACTAGGAAAAAGAATACTTCTTGTTAAAATGTGTACAAGCTCAAGTTTTTTTATATCTTTGTGTATATGTATATATATATATATATATATATATATTCATACATTATTATTT
>NW_013665819.1:32836-35830 GCF_000517525.1 Limulus polyphemus | reverse complement strand
CACTGAGCCACTTTGAAAAATTTTTAAGAAGCCTTTTTCACTGGTAAAAAGCAAGTGAACTGTATTGATTGCATACATCTAACTAACTTTAATAACAAGAAAAACTGAACTATTAATTGAAATTTGAGGATAACATTTGAATAAACTTAATCATTTAACAGATAGTTTGCCCAATAATACATTCACTAATCACTCTAATAAAGTAATATTCAGAAATTATATTAACTTCTGCACAGAACAAAGAACTATTACTTCACACCACTGCTGAGAAGATTTTTGCTACAAGCCTTGAACAAAACTCCCATCTCTAAATTAACATGGACTGTGCCAGTCTATGATGTAATTATAATCAGATTATAGCCCTACACCAGGATGAGTGTGATACATGCTCCATATGCAGTAAACCCCATGAGCAGTAGTGTTTCAACAAAGGCTCATTCTTTCTTCAGCACTGCTTGTCTTCAGATGTGTTTTCACACCATCACATGCTTTTGCTTCTGGTTCATCTTTTCCTGGGAAGGAATAGGTACCCCACCTTTTTCCATTTGTTACTTTGACTACATAGTTATGTGCATTCTTTCTCTCTCTTTTTATAGTTGCTTTTGCTGAGTCACAAGCTATCTTTCTGCTTGAGCCTTCTTCTTCAGACTATGTTATTTTTCTCCCCTCTCATGATATTTGTGTTCATGCTGATACCTTTTTGTTTTAGCTTCATACTGAACTACAATTGCTTCATCCTTGAGAAACTTATTCTATACTATATAGTTGAGATTCTCCCAGTTTCCTTGAGCTTCAGTCTCTTGAATCTCTTCTTGCAGTGTGGAGCTCTCTTGCTTCGTTTTCTTTGTCTCTTCCTCTTCTTCATCTTGCTCAGCTCCTTCACTATCTGCCCATGCTTCACTTCTCTCAGAGGCTGTACATCACAATGGTTACTTTACTATCTGCCCATGCTTCACCTTCTCTCGGAGGCTGTACATCACAGTGGTTCCTTCACTATCTGCCCCTGCTTCACCTTCTCTCAGAGGCTGTACATCACAACCTCGACAGTAGATTGGGATGGTCACATCTATCTGTTTACTACATTGTTCTTGATATATTCTTCTGCAATGTGCAAATTAAATGATTCCTTGTATCTCAGCATTGCCTGGTTGAAATGCTTTACTTTTGGATATTTGTCTCCCCCCATGCTTATTGTCGGAACCTCTATGTAGGCATCCTTCTTTTGAACCAAGGTATTCTTGGTATGTTCCTTATACTTTGGAAACTCGAGTTGAGTCTGCTCATCAGCAGTCTGCTTACTTTGGTTTCCTAGTTTTCTCAGTCCACAGGGTTCTCATCATAGGGTCGCCCCATTTCTGCTCCTTGTCCTCTTGCTACTTTTAAATGTTCTCCATTTTAAGTGACTGGTTTTCATGGGTCATAGAAGTGTTTTGTGCTAGGAACCACCCCTCGGCTCTCTCTCTTTGTGCACCTGAAATGTGGACTCTACACGTTAAAAACGCTTTATAATTTGTAACGAAAATCAAAAACATAAGTTGAATAAAAAAGATTTGTTAGTATCATTTGATGTAGAATCATTATTTATAAAAGTTCCAATAGAAGATGCAATTAAGTGTTTGAAAATATGTTGTTACAAAATATAACTTCAGCAGTTGAAATTATAGATATACTTAAGCTAACAAAGTTGTATGTAAAGAATCCATTTTTTTCAGGTTAACAATGTTTTTGATAAATAAAATGAAGGGTTGGCAATGGGATCCCCACTTTCACTGTTGTTATGTGATTTATATATTGATGCATTTGAAACAAAAGCCATAAATGATGCAAAATGTAAACCTGATATTTGTATAAGGGATATATATGACACATTCTTAGTGTAGAGATAAGGTAATAAGGCATTAACAGAGTTTGTAAACTATTTAAATAGCATAGAACCTTCTATACAATTTACCTATGAAACTAAGAAAAATAATAGTTTGCCTTTTTTAGATGTATTGGTAAAAAAGGAATGAAAAAGATAATTTAGAAACATCTATTTATCATAAACATTTTTCTGTTCTTATGCCACCACACCTGGAATCATGTCGTATAGAAACACAAAAAATGTCTGCATTTTACACTTATGCTCATTGAATTTTGAAGATATGTACAAAACAAGAGGACTTAAAAAACGAGTTGTTTCTAATGAATTACGTAGCAATCAAAATAGGATTTAACCCAACTATTCTAGATAGAGCAGTTAAGAAATCACTAATGTGGTAATAATGGATCAAGGTATTACCTTAAAACCAAGCTGTGATAAAATTAAAAAGGAATGTTTAGTGTTGCCATATATTCCACGCTTAACTTCTAGTTTATTCAAAGTGTATAAAAAACAACCAATATTTTACTCTATATTTAAACCGATAAATAAGATAAAACAAATTTTAGGTAATACTAAAGATAATATACAGTTAACAAAAAAATCTGGAATTTATAAAATTGAATGTGAAAGTGTTTATGTTAGACTGACTTAATTTAAAATATAATTTAGCAAAACATGAGGGATGAGTAAAAAATGAAAGTAATGAACATTCAGCCATAGCAGAACATGTACAAAAAACACAACATAAGATATTATGGAGAAAAACAGTAATATTGGCTCAACCAAAGGGGTATTGGAACCAATATTATTTGTGAATCCTTAAAAATATTAAACTTTAAAAAAGATCATGAACTATCAAATAGAGATGAAGGTTTGGTGAGTATCTACATAAGAATGTAGTGGGATCTTCTCTGAGATTTATCCAGAAATGTAAACTTACACATAGGTCACATGATCTAGCTAAGAAGAAATAAATGTGGCAAGTTCACTCCTGAAGATATGGTAAATGTTGAAACATGTAGAGACCACATTTTAGAAATGTTTTTAATTGTGTATCGATTTTAATGTTATGTGTTCTTTATTTATTATTTTAGTATATATACACACACACGTATATTTCAACTTCTACG
>NW_013665819.1:27744-31775 GCF_000517525.1 Limulus polyphemus | reverse complement strand
TTTTTTTTTTTTTTTGTATCTTCATATCAATTTCTCTCAACAGGTTTACTATTTAATATACAATAGTGATATTTGTAACTTATTTCAAAGTGCAATTATTTTATATTTCTACCCAGTTACAACTTCATTACAACTTTTTTCTATTTTCTTCTGCCAACACGGTTGTGTTTGGTTATTCATTTTGGATTATGAATTCTGAATTCTAAGTTACCTCTTCAGATGTTATATCTTCTGTCAGCATATCTACACAAGCTTTAGGTGGGTCCTCGATTGAGGATTTATCGGCTTTACTCCATCAGGAGATTGATCATCCAATGATCTAACTTTCACCTGGCCTTGACTTGAACTTGGGGGCCCACACATTTTGAAATATGGTCTGCTGACTTTGGACAGATAAGACGTTATACTTTTATGTTTTTTAATATTTTTACTGTTAATATTATTATCTGTAGTTATTTGGGTTCAGTAACATAAGTTTAGTTAGATTGGTCAATACACATAGTCACGTTGAGGTTTGAAATTAGAGCCAAGTTGTATCCTTTGTCCTATAATGTTAGATTAGGCTTAACATAGATCTTTGTTACTTTAGAATTACCTGTAATACATCTTACTGGTATCTCATAAATTAGGTTAACTATATTATTTTTCTCATACTTATGTCATTGTCAATACACACTTACTTAATTTTACAATATAACATCTATTTCATTTTTGTATTATTTATCTTTAAAACTTCTTCATATTAGCTTTGTTTGTGTGAACCACTGGAGCTGGGGGTCTGCACAAACTTCTCCTGATATTACACGTATTATTGTTAGGTTACGGTTTTTAAATTAGAACTTAGTGATATTTTTTGTCCTGCACAGTTAAATTAGGCTTAACAAGTGTCTGTTATTTTCAGTTCATATTACGGGTAAATTAATAATTAGGTTAAATATCTTGTTTTCTTCAACACATAACATCTTATACATATGTTTATTTCACTTCACACTTACTTAAATTTATATTATATTGACTATTTCATTTTTCGTAATTCTTTATAATTTATACTTCTTACAACTAATTTCGTTTGTGAAGTCTCCTGTGGGCCAGGATCCACCCTACCTTTTCCTGATATTACTCACCTTCCTCCTACAACTGCCAAACCCATTTAGGATGACCTAGATTTTCTCAGTTTTTCATCCACCTGATTATGGCTTGCCTTCCCATGCCTCTACTGTGGAATCTGCTAGGCCTACCTCAGCCTTTAGTAGACACATTTCACAGTATAATTTTCCCCTTCTCCAGACATTATGGTTTGTGATGAGCATTTTTGAATCTCTTTTGGGAGAGGGTACTTGCATGCCTTGCTCTCCACAGGCTTCGGTTCAGTTTGCCTTAGCTTACCATCAGGTAGGTTTTCTTCTTGATTCTACTTACTTATAATCTCTGTCACCTGTATGGGGGGGGTCTCTGTTAATCCTATCCATTTTATCCCCCACCTGGTTTTCCAGCTTTGTCTTACCCTATTGACTTGTTTACAGGAAATGACTACCTTACACCTCCTTTCTTAGGCATTACATCTATATCTAAGGGATTTCCGTGGGATATCTCTTCCTCTTTCTCTCCATGTTGGGCTGTTTGCCATCTTCAGTTCTTTCCCTCCACATTTGGCTTCTTGGATTTTGAGATCTTCTTGGGCGGGACAGTGTTTTGTACTGTTTGTTTACCATCCACCTCTAATAGGGACATATGGTCAAGATTTTTTTTCTCCACTGGTCCATATTTTAGGGCTACTCCTATGCTTGTAGCATCATGTAGGGTATCTGCAACGCTATATTCTATCTCTTTTAGTTGCTCTTTTGTTTCATTCTGAGCCATTGCCATCTTTATTCATGTTCCATCTCCAGCACCTTCCTGTCTTACCTACGGGTTTCTCCATTTGTTGTGTATGCTTGATGTTGATTGTAGTTTTGGATCGATTGGTCCTGCCTCACTCACTTCTTGGTTCTTCTCCATTTTCAATATGTAGTCTTTGATCAAAATCAGGTGGGCGATTTCTGCGGGACTGAGAATGCCCACAGTACACATTCTTATTTTTCATTTCTCGGGATGCTATCTTAGGTTTTTCACCATGTGATTCGGTACTAGTTTCATGCCTTGCCCTTCGGACTTATTTCGGTTCTGTATGTTTTTTATCATATGATCTATGTTTTCCCCAACTTCCACATTTTGGGTGATTTTGCTAACACCATTACTTGGAAGTCTGGTTTTGGTTAGCTACTTCCAAACTGGGTGCTCATAACATGCTCACCTACTTCTTACACAAGCAGCTCAGATGGTTGAATTTTACAGTTGAACAAGTTTTTCCTGTTACCTACCTAACAATCTCGGCTATTTGGGAGTGTCTTTTTAAACACCCACCTCTGTTAGGACCATCCATTCGATGGAGCTTTCTGTTATCCACACCATTACAGTTCACTATCAGTGCAAGTGAGGTTCTACTGCATTGTGGGATGTGACTTCTATGGAAGCACTTCTCTCTTTGGGTCTGGCACATTTATGATCATTTCAGGAGATGCTGCATGACCCATAGTCTCTTGCTGGGTTCTTTTTAGCTTTCTTCCTTCCCTCTTCGACTATATGAGTTGGTGGTTGAACATATCCCCATAGTATCTTGCTGGTTTCCTCTTAGCTTTCCTACTTCCCTCTGTGACTATATGAGTTGGTGGTTGAACATATCCCCCCACATCATCTGGTTTACCGATTCGTCCCCGTTGTCCAGATTTGTTTCCTTGCCTGATGCTCATCTCCAAAGTTGAGGTCTTTGGGTTGATCAGCAGGAGGCTTTAGGATAATGGTCTCTGGATGAAAGATCTTACCATGTTAACACCGTGGCACTTCCAGCAGTCCATTGTGCTTTAGTTCACTTTCTTCCTTTTGTCCAGATTGAATAATCATGTTTAATTCCTACTATTCAAAGATGGTGGCTAATATCACTTGCCTAGGGGTCACTCTTTCTTGGTCCTTTTGTTGTAGACAGTGGATCTCCCTTTTTGAATCCACAACTTTGACATGTGTCATGTTCCAGGTGCTTTTGTCCTCATTGCAGAACACCTTTCCAGTTTTGACACACTTTCACCCAAGGAGTGGCCTCTTGATCCTCAAATTTTTGGTCCCTCTGCTCCCTGTGGGGTACTCCTTCATAGGAAGCATTTGAATCCTTTCTCGATACCAAGTTACCTCTTTCGTTTTTGGTTTGCAGTTCATCATCCACTCACCCTGGTTGTCAATATGTTCAGACAGGATTAGATGCAGTTTATAACTTTAGTTTTTGTCCTTCCAAAGGTGATTTTGATCATCCATTTCACTCTGGGTTAGATCTTTCTAATTTATCCTTTCTGGCCAGCACAGATCTGGCTTTCTCTGCTGCTTTGGATTTATTTTACTAACGTACACTTTGGGTGCTCATATGGCATATTTTTTTCGTCATTTTCATTTCTGCCATCTTCTACTTTTATTCTCAGTCAGATCTGGATGACCTGCTCTGTGTTGTTTCATTCCCTTGCACCACTCTGTACATGATTTTTTCCCTTCCTCCCATAGCCATTGGGTTCAGCTTGCCTCCTTTTTCCCCATAATAAATTCCTAGTGTCTTCACTCCATTCAGACACCTTACCTTTTACCCCCATTTCAACCTCATTGTCCACTGGAGGTACTTCATCTGTCGAGCACTGGGACTACACCTCATACATTCATCTCCCATTATCTGATTTGGGTAGCTGTTTCTTCCTTGTCAGAATACCATCTTCTACCTGTCACCATCTTTCACTCTTTGGTGAGACTATAACTAGGTAAGTTTCACTTTTGTTATATATATTACTTTTCAGGGGCCTGTCCCATGTTTTAGTCAGAATCCCACTCTGTGGTGAGTTGTGCTTGTCCAGGTATACTTTAGTCACTTAGAATTGTACTAAAACATGCACTGTAAGGCTATTTTGACTTCAATTTCATATTTTCCATGGCCACAAAATACACACTGTTCATTACAA
>NW_013665819.1:13394-27368 GCF_000517525.1 Limulus polyphemus | reverse complement strand
GATTACTTGTTGGTTATAACTTGCAATATCTTTGCTTCATAAATATGCTTATTCCAGACCATACTAACATATGGACTTCATATGTAAAGCAGAAAGGGATTGCTGCTCATCCCTGCCATTCCTTAGATTGATTAATTTGGGTTTGGTCTGCTTTCAAAATAGGGTTTCATGATCACCCATTGCACTGTCTCTGGTGTGAATGTTCCTCCAGACTCTTCAATCCCCCCCCCTCTCCATGTGGAATAAGAGATTCCTTACCACTTTCCACTTACCATGGAGGTATCCTTTGTAATGAGAGATATACAAAAAAACAATAAAGACTCCATTCAGTTGAGAATAGGGCAGTGGTGTTCTGCTGGTGTAGGTGATGAGATGTCCTCTAATTGGACGCTCCATCTCTGCATGGGTTTGTTTGAGGGCATGTTGTAACTTTGGAGTGTGTTGTCATAATAATTTGGATCCCTCATCCTACTTCTGAGAGTTGTGTTTTGAATTTAGAGCTAAACCAATCAACATCATGTCCTCACACATGTAGTGTGCCAGCATAAAAGCAGTTCACCCCTTTGATTGGAATCCCTCATCCTAACTCCACATGGATGTCAGTTTCTGGCAGTTGAGGTTTGGATGCAGAGCTGAATCAATCAACATAAATCATCACGGTGTTCAGGGTGTCCCTGGTCTATCACTCCATTTGCCTCGAGTGCAATACCCCAGTGTTGTGGATCATGGTGGGTGCACTTTTTGGTTGATCCACTTCTTCCTCGTGCGATATCCTCAATATTAAGGATGTTACTGCATTTGAAGTGGTTCTGCTCTGTTTGATTTGAGTGGAATATGTAGGTATGTTCTTTCACTCTGCTCACATTTGCCCTGTTCACAGATCAGTGATGGGATTTCTCCCTCTGGGCAGCTGAACTTGAGGTGAAAACAGTGTGATCCTCTTTCCTACCCCTGCATGTATGTCAGTTCCCAGCAGTTGCATTTTGGATTGTAGTTGACTTACTGATGGTATGATCCTCGTCCTACCCCCGTAAGGATGTTGGTTCCCGGCAGTCACGTTTTGGATGCAGTTAATTGGCTGTGTACAGTCCATTGCACCATAGCCACTTTACACCTTGGGGCACATCCCTTATTTTACCCACATTCTGTTCATCAGGGAGATTGAAGTTATAATATATTGTGGTAAGAATCACTGTCCATTGGAATGTGCTCCTCACAAGTTTCTGCCTGGATCTGTTGCACTTTGGTGAAGAGTATACCTGATACAGAAGTGGAGGCAGTCTCCCACATTTAAGCCTCTTATTAGAAGGTTCTCTTGTTAGGGTGTCCTTTGGATGCTTTTGAAGGATTTTTCTACTTTCTCATTTGCACTGGTCCCTCCACATATTCAATGTGGGATTCTACCTATGTATGTGAGCAGAAGTATGGTACCTTCTCAGAAGTTATTTTTCTACACTGAAAATGTATTTCTGACAGGTACTTACTTCCACTCACAATTCCCACCCTTCCTCCCCACTGTCAACTGGTGCTTACATTTCTGCTTAAACTTGAAGTGATGATAGAATAGCATAGAGGGAGTCACATGAGTGTGTGACACTACTATTGGAGGAGGTTTGTCTCATGATAATTTGCATGCGAGAATCAGTTAAACCATGTGAATCCAGGAGTGCATGGGAGTGAAAAGCTTGTGGTATGCAAAACATTTTTTGCAATAGAGGGCAGCACTGAACAAGAATAGCTATGTGTGTGAGCAGAAGTAAGTACCTATCAGAAATTCCCCCCAGTGGCACAGCAGTATGTCTGTGGAATTACAATGCTAGAAACCGGGTTTCGATACCTGTGGTGGGCAGAGCACAGATAGCCCATTGTGTAGATTTGTGCTTAACTACAAACAAACAAACAAACTGTCAGAAATACATTTTCACTGTAGGAAAATTATAACTTTTGAAATTTTACATTAATTTTAGACATACATTTTAAAAGAGTTTCATTGTATCCTTTTACATTTCTCATAATTTTTTTAGGCACCAGGTCGAGCCTTTTATTTACTCTGGGTCAACATACTGGGACCCTGGATTTTTCAGCCACCTCCTGAAGTGGATGAGAAGAAGCAGAAGAAACTAGAAAGAAAAGCTAAACGGCATTAGTTGAAATGCTTTGTAAATTATGTCTTGGCAACTTTGCATAAGCTTGATGGATGTTTTGATCATTTTTTATATATTTCATGAGCTTATGATAAAATGACAGACACACATTAAATCTTTGCTGTCTCATGTGTAAATTTTTTTTTCTTTCCATGCTTTAACAGCCACATTTAAATACAACTTCACATGCTTTTAGGTGAACTTCAATTCATTTCAGAAAACAATTATGGAGCAAAATTAAATTAGTATTATATTACTTTGGTTTGTATATCAGGAAAGGATTGAGGTTCTAAATTATATCATTTGTAGTAAAATATTTTTAATAATATTTTTCAGATATCAGTCACAGAACTCTCTTTTAGTATTTTTCGAGATATTAAGAAAATCTGGAAGGTTTGAACTTAAAAAGACATTCAGTGAATAAGAGACTGCATTCTGTAATAATGAAAAGTAAATATATTCCTGAATCTTTTTTTTTTCTTGGGAGAAATATGACACACCCAACAAAAATTGCACACATTGCAGTGGGAACAAAGTTTAAAACAATAAATATTCGTTTTTTGTGTTTTTTCATAGAATGTAAATGGAATGTTTTATTGTCAGCACTATGTTAAAACAAAGCCTGACCTTGCAAAGTTCTATATACCTTTTAGTTCTAATGAAATAGACATAGCTATAGTATAGCCAGTTTAAAATTACCACATACAACATGCTTGAACTTGTGGATGTGTAACGTACTAGATTTTATTAGTTGTTGAAATTGCTAAAATGTAAGTTATTTTGTGAAGCTACATGATTAATACAGTATCTCTAAAGTATGCTAGAACACTGAACTAGATACTTTTGATACAAAAAATATACTTTCACATATTATTTTTGCTAAAAGTTTCAAATTGTTTTTCAAGCATATTCAATTTCCCCATAAGTTTAAAATGTTAAACATTTCGGGTTGATGCAGAACATGTTTTAAATATTTCAAAAAAAAATGTTTGCTACACATATTTACATATCCTGTATAAAATTATAGAAACAATGTATTTGATACATATACCTTGCAACTTGTATTGAATGATTTTTTAGGGAATCATTATACAGAATATAATAATACAGTAGAAAATTAAAAAGTAATTATTAAGATATTGCCTGAAATCAATATTACTCTATCTTATTACTATTTTAGAAATTATACCAAAGTTGATAGCAATGATGATTGAAGCAAATTGTAAAAAAAAGATTTTTCTTTAGCCATTATTGTATCAAAGAATTTGACAGTATATAATATTCTGGCAATTAAAAGCTTGACATATATGAGTATTTCAAGAGCAGTGGGAAATGCAATAGACAAAGGTAATGTTTTGGTTATCACAATTAGCTTGGTATATTTAATATTTTGAATAGTAAGTACAAACATACATATTTGTTATTTTAATGTAAATTGGAACATATCCTAAGGTTTTTCTGAAATATGCCAAACAACTCTAATTTCTACATTAGATTTTGCATTTCCTTTGATTTTATAGCATTAAAAGTGTTAAATGATAAAGCTATGCCCACCAACTCAACACAGAAATGACTAAACTGTAGGTATCATGACATATTTTTTTTTCTTTTCTTTATAGACATTTTCTTCTAGTTTGTCTTTCTGGTTTAGATATACATAATCCTTTTTCAAAGGTTTTTCTGTTCATTATCATATGTTCTTACATTTTATACATTAATGAATCCAGTATTTAAACATATTTGAGGATTAGTTGTGAATGCATTTCAAATGCCTTCAAGTTCAAATTTAACTATGCAATTTTTTTATTTATTGAGTTGTTATAATTTATTTATAACATTCTTTTCATATTTGATTGTGTGGCTTACTTTATTTGTATATACTATGGCACAGGCTTTTAGCCAGACAACCCATCTACAAATCTTAGCTGGGCAGAAACTCAAGTGTCTGTACAACAGTCTGGGCAAACGTATTAAACTAATTTTAGTACAAACAAAATATGTTTTTCTGCAACACAGAAAATGGAAAATATCTTTGTCCTTTACACTTAATAACTTTTAAGTATTTATTTCCTTCTGTTTTTTTCCTCAGGTATTGTCTACAAGTACCAAATGCCAATGTATTCTTTAACTGTAAGTGTTTCAGCATTCATGTCATCAAACAGTATTCCAAACATGATTGATTTAAATTTAAATTTCAAAATTGAACTGAAATTAAACTTCACTTCTGGAATGATTGTGAATGACAACTTTAATGTTGTCCAGACTGGGGGAGTGCCAGTAATATCCCCCCATTTTTTTTCTTCTTATAGTGGTGATACTTAACCAAATTGCATGGAACTCCAGACAAACCTATTAAATAGTATTTAGTTTTGACTTAAAAAATGCATGTAATTTGATTAAGTATTTTTATCATTCTTTAGATTGTTTAATTTTTGTTGGGAGACACAGTTTTGAAAAATGTTAAACATCTTTTCATCTGTCAATTTTTTTATCGTTTATAAGACAGCTCCATTTTATATATCCAGTCAGTTT
Organism: Limulus polyphemus; assembly: GCF_000517525.1. Lineage (NCBI taxonomy): Eukaryota > Metazoa > Arthropoda > Merostomata > Xiphosura > Limulidae > Limulus > Limulus polyphemus. Next base: position 22,692 of record NW_013665819.1, on the reverse strand, counting down.
CAACTAGGTTGATATTTATAAAAATATTTTTTATAATACATTATTTTGGCATTAAAAACATGGCCAAAAGTGACAAGGATTTATTGGTGATGCTGGACTTCACATTTCAAAATGGTGTCACCATTAACCTAGTCATGATAGGTAACAATATTTCTGTTGACAGAATTCTTGGTTGAGACCATTTATATCTAATAAAGTAGTTTTTTTTTCAAATGACAAGGATTTATTGGTGATGCTGGACTTCACATTTCAAAATGGTGTCACCATTAACCTAGTCAGGATAGGTAACAATATTTCTGTTAACAAAATTCTTGGTTGTGACCATTTATATCTAATAAGGTAGTTTTTTTCAATAAATTATGAGCTAATTTATGTATGCACATTGTTTGATTATGATAATCTTAAAAATAATATTCAATAAATTAGTATTTGAATCATCGAAACATTTTTCCATCACCTATCATACAGTTGATTAGAATAAACTTTCATATGAATAATGTACTTGTGGTAAAATTTTCAAGTTTTTTCTTAATATAAAACCATTCAAGAAACTAATAAGTTTCTCTAATCTTGATTATTCACAGGATGGGATGAGTCATCAAGGACATCACATGTGCTCCTTTAAAGGAGGTTGCTATAATATGAAAGGTGGCATAGATAGAAATGGTGATGTATGCTGTGATGGTAAATTGTGTTAGCCCAAGGATGTAACATCTTTTATTGACATGTAAATGGCTGTCAGTCACATGGATAGAGCGCGAGTCTGAAGAGAAGAGAACTTTGTGTATATTATCGTATTTTCTTTACTTAACATAGATTCCTTGACTTATTAAAGCTTGTCAAGGCACCATATAGATTGCTAGATATTGAGTGATTCTTACAAGGCACAAGATTCTTTCAAGTATCTGTGAGCTAGAAGTACCCTAGTGAGAAAGTACTAAAGCACAAAGAAAGTTCTTTCCCTCTCTTTTTCCAGTGGAACAAAAAAAGCACTTGTTCAAGTGCTAAACTTGATTTTGTTGTTAATAAAGATTGATTGTTTGCAAATTTGTGTCCAGTTTATTTCTTTGATGTAAAGACTCAGTTAAAAGCAGAGCATATATAGGCAATGCTCCATGAAATAGTATCCGTCAAATCCTTTTCTTATTTTGCAGGTCTTGCAGGCTACTATGAGGGAAATCTGAGAGTATCATAGGATAGAAAAGATGAGTTTGGTGCCATGACCAGAATTTTACTTTGGTTTATTGTAGAGGTCTTTTCCTGGACAATTGTCTTGTTTTGTCTTAATGAAGAACTTATAGACAGGAAGAAGAGATGGCTGCTGCAGGGAAGGTGGTTGTCGGAAAGAACTTTCAGGTCCAAGAAAAGTTCTCTCCTGCACATCTGAATTTTGCTCATGCTGTGAAGGTCATCAACATCTCCCTGCTGCTACAGCCAAGGGCAGGAAGACTGCCACTATCTTGTGCATTCAAACCAGCTAAGGAATTTTTTACCTGATGAATTATGGTGGGTCTAAGACTGAGTAGGGTGGTCTCTACAGGACTCCCAGGCAGTTGCTGTACAGAATAGAACCACCATGGCTCTGGTTAGTACCACCAATTATTAATTGAGAGACTGGAGATGCAATGATGGACAGTGTTGAACTATAGGAGCTTTTTCAGCAGCATGTGAAAGGCAGGTGCAAGTGGATAAAAGTGGTATTTTCAGGGGAAGTTTTGAGCCTTTACAAACAGGGAGGTCTACTGCCAGGGTGATCACGAGTCATAAAGGAGCCTTAAGTAATGTTGAACCATTGGGTGAGATACTGCAGGTACCTTGCTGTTCCACAATCTGGGAGCTGGAATATAGTACTCTTGTCCCCCATATTCTCAACAGTCATCATTGGTCAGCCTATTGAAAGTAGGGAGGCTTGTGTCAAGACCAAAGAAACATGTGAGGGAAGCAAAACATAGCTCACCTCCAACATGTAAGGGAATGGCAATAAAGGATTTGGACTATTTCCTAGGGCAATTCAAGCAGGTCTCCGCCTGGAACAGGTGATGCAATAACCCAGAGCTTAGACTCTTCAATCATTGAAAACTTTAGCAAGGCATGACTTAGAGACTAGAACAAGGTCACTAAGGAGCCGCACCTTATAATTACATGGTAGAAATCCAAGCCTTCTATTGTGTCATGTTCAAGGAGGGTCCTCTGAGAACTTGGGTGACTACACTGATGATCTGTGCTAGTAAATGGAAAAAACTACCTGTCAATGGTCTCTGTAGACTGTGAAGACGTCTTTGTTGACAATTTCTTAGAGGATCTATTGAATGAAATGTTGAGATACTTTTTGAGAGTGAGAGTGTGTATGTACAAGTCCTAAGTGTATCACTGTACACTACTGTAAATATGGAACATACAAAATATCTACTATACAAAATCACTTTTATTGAAATTATCTCATTTGCTTTCTGAGATATAAGCAATTTTTTAAACTCTGGTTATAGATATGGAAAAACAAAAACCATCCAGGGCAAAACTGAATACATCTCATCAGACACTTCCTGGTGCTGGTGAACTGTGGGAAAAAAAAAGAAAAAGATTCTTACATGAGGCCGTACTACTAATTTTTTTTTCTCACTTAAACAAATAATTGTAAATAACTGCTCTAAGTACATAACAATTAACAGTACATAAGAAAACAAAAATAAACATAATTTATCCTCAACTCCTTAAAATCTCATAAAATCCACTTTCTTTATCATCCATGTCTTTTAAAACACCCTAAAACTTGCCCACATTTGAGATTCATCTGACCACTGACGATCTTGCATACCATTTTTACTTACTCCTCCCCCACAGTGTGTGATGTGTCAAGTTTGTTTTAATGATATCAAAAGACTTATCTACACATTGACAATATAGTGTCTAACTGAGATTGTATCATAAACATTTTTAGCAGTGAAGTTTGAAAATATGTTTTGTTACTAACACAATTTAAATGTAAATTATATGATTAAACACTATCATTTTGCACACATTATCAATATTTCAAGCCTCTGCCTTTTTTCTGGGCCTTCTTTAGCCATCACACAAACAACTGGCTAAAAACCCTTTTTCATAAAAGATAAAGAACTGATTAAATAAAGCATCAAAGATATGACCAGTTACACCTAAAGTACACTAAAACAGAGACAAAATCTCAAAGATTAGTCATGTGCATCTTAAAGCTAATACAGACTGGATGTTTCCCCTGCATAACATTTTGTTCACTTGTTTTTTGTTTTGTTTTTGTCAGACCATGTTATTTCTTTCTGAGGTTTTCTGAGTACATGATGGTTTTATATGTTTATTTACATTGTATGTAATATATATGACAATTATCAAAATCAGATTATTCATAAAAAATGTATGATTAAATGCGAGAAAAATATATACAATTTTGAAACTGACTTACTTTATAATTATTTATTGACTTCAAATATATATTACAAGTAAACACATTAATTGCATTATGTTTGCAAAAACTTTGGAAAACCTTACAAAATGACTTTTCTTTTGAAATTAATGTATATTACAATCATCTGATGTCACTAACATTTGATTCATTAAAATTCCACTTGCATCCACTTTATATCTTTATAATAACTAAAGCTGAATATGTTCTGTTAGTGAAAAGGAAGTATTAATAGGCTATCATAAAGGTTACTTGGTGTAAGGTTTTATTTACTCGGTTATAGTATTATTTCAATGCTTTGAATGTACAGATAGCAGGAATCAACTATACAACTGTCAAAATATTCTGCTCAGCCTTATTACCTTTGTTTTTATTTGTAATAAACCAGTACTAGTAAAAATAATTTGTACATCATGGTCAGTTATTTAATTGGATAAAATTAAAAAGTGGGAACGACATAAAACTAAAAATGAAGCAATTTGTTCACTTACTTAGAGAACATTGCATACAGAACAGATTGGAAACTTTCAAAATCAATCAGAATAAACAAAATCGTAAATAAGTCAGTATACATATTTTTGTACCCCTAACTGTATATGCGACACTTCTATGTAAAATTAGTAACAGAATTATGCTGACATCCATATTAGCTCTTGAAACACATAAGATTACAAACATGATGTTACATTTTATTATGATTTTGTTATCATGTTCTTTGTATTGGATCTTCTATACTCATAAACCATTCCTTTCAGATCAAGTCTGTACTTTAGTAAAATGTCTGATTCATCTCAGAAGTTCAAGCTATGAAAGGTCAGCAGTATCTAGTGTCATCTAGCCTGGGGACTAAATAACTGTTATATATGTTAGTATATAAAAGACTGTTTAGTTTAGATATTAGTGATTTATTTATTTTTGTGAGTGAATATTTCATTATTGTTTAGTTTGGGTTATAATAAGAGTGAAAAGCTGACGATTGTAGGAAGTTTTGTTAATAATTCTTTGATGTTGAGAATATTGAATATCGTGTGCAATAAATTTACGTCAAGAATATAGAAGGCAGACAGACTATTAGGTGATAAAGATACAAATAGTGTGAGATGAGTGGGAAGCAGCAGACAGATAATAGCAGAAGAAAGTAAAATTACAAAAGGAGAAGTTAACTACCGTAGAAGTGATAGGCTTAACGTTTAATATGTTAGGGTAAGTCTAACAGTAGAAATTGAGATAAGAAAAATAATTTATTCCATCAAAGCAAAATTCTAAAGTAATTGAATCAGCCAGAGTGCACTTTGACAAAAGGAACAGAGGATCTTCAGAAGAAAGAAAACCAAACGATTACAGTAACTCGCACCACAATTGTAAGTGAATCACACACAGAATACTATAAGTACAAGCCTTTTATTTTTACAATTGGCGAAAAAGAGAATTATATTTTTAAATTCTGACAGTTAGGCAGCAGGATATTTGAAATGTATAAAGAGAAACTCACTAGGAGCTATCAACATTCCTATATTCAGTCCTTCTGGCTATAAAAATGAAATAAACACAAATTTGTATCTCTTATGATAAGAAACATCCCAAGTCCATTTATGTTTTATATCTAAAAAGTGAATACAAGAAAATGGATATCACATAATCTTACTTTCAGTGTTTGGAAAGGTGACCATAAGCTGTATACGATGTCAACTGACCAACACACACATGCCTTGTGACATTAGAAGGTAACCTTAACAGTACCTACCAATAAGAATAGAAATGTTAAGTTGTGATCAAGTACGACTGTTACCACGCGATCAACGCTATGAAATTACCCACTTTAAATTGTAACATTCAGCAAGCTAGTTTGTGCTAATTAGATAAGTTGAACCATGTCTTCGGTCATTGCAAGAAAAAGAAAAGCTGTATCTTGAAACCTGATAGAACAAAAACCTTGTCTAAATAAAAGAGTCCCACTGTACTTTCTTTTTTTCAAGGTACATTAATGATCAATAAATGATCTAAATTTTTAAACAAAGAACACTGCTATTAAAAATACAGAACTACGTGTTTTTGAAAAACATTACCTTTCTTGTTATTAATTCACATATTATGACACATCTGTTTCCAGTTATAATAAAATATTTCTTGTTTCAGATGTGTTTAACTCCAAAGATGTAAGTAGAGTACGTGAAAACAAAGATTCCAGTGATACTTCATCACTATCTTTTCCAACTTCTTCTGGCTAACAACTCCTTTATGGAAGTAGAATTGTTTCTATTGATTATTTCATCAATAGGATAATCAGTATATCATTACCCCACAGAGATATTTGTCAGGGGGCATAAAAAACACAAGTAAAAAGAAAGAAGGTCTTCTTAGTCAATTTAATCTTTAATTAGTGCTGGCAGAACTTTGTCATTACTAGATACCACACCAACTTACAAAACTACATGATATAAGTGATGCTATAGTTGAGGGATTTATAAGCATTGGCCAGAAACTTTGTCAGTTGTTGATACACCAGCTGTGATCACAAATGGATGATGTTTTGTCAGTTGTGGGTACACCAGCTATGATCACAAATGGTTGATGTTTTGTCAGTTGTGGGTACACCAGCTGTGATCACAAATGGATGAAGTTTTGTCAGTTGTGGGTACACCAGCTGTGATCACAAATGGATGATGTTTTGTCAGATGTGGGTACACCAGCTGTGATCACAAATAGATGATGTTTTGTCAGTTGTGGGTACACCAGCTGTGTATCACTAAATGGATGATGTTTTGTCAGTTGTGGGTACACCAGCTGTGATCACAAATGGATGAAGTTTTGTCAGTTGTGGGTACACCAGCTGTGACATTACTAGAGCTGGGCAATTTAATCAATATAATGAATTACGTACAAGTTGCAATCACATAGACTATTGTTGTGTAAACTAACAGATTCATTGACGTTACGGCTAAATCAATTATGTGTAAATAATTAATTAATTGAAATTAGGGTTTCTGTTTACAATTCTTCCAACTATCCAATTGAAATATTGCAATCATGTTTGTTAGTTGTTAGATGCAAAGTTACATAATTTAGGGAGGGGTCTTCAAGATTTGATGTTTGATTTCCATTTCTACGAAACTTGCTCATCCTGTCTTACTGCATAGCTATTAAGATTGTCTGCTACTGTCACTAATTACGAACTGCTGACTTGTGGAAAGGCAACTGGCTAATAGCAACTACTACCAACTAACTCTCTCGCTAATCAAGTAATAAATAAAGTGTAAATTAACTGTTATTCTACATTGTGTTATGTGTGTAATTTATAATTGTATTCTTTAATACTGTATAAGCTGGTGCAGAAATTGTGTGTGGGGGGGGGGAGGACAGATCTTCCGTTTTTTTCCAGATATTAATAACTGTATTATTTAATGTTGTATAGGCTCAAATCTAGGGGATGGAAAGTCCAAACCAAAGAAATTAATAAAAAGAAAAACATCCAGATGTTATTACACTACCATATAGTATCAAATCATCAGTGTTTTTATATGACTGGACTATTAATTACCATAAAAGCTTTTTTCAAGTTTCCTGAAATCAACATTGCCGGAGTCTACAGCAATCCAGTTAAGGCCTCAGCCAATAACTGATTATATCTAACCTAATAAAATATGAATGTCAAATAAACATTGCAATGATAAATTTTCATACCTTGGCTTTTTCACAACACTAACAATATGACTAGACATATAAAAGACTTGTTCTCATCAAAGTTAGTATTCTTTAAGACAATTGAAGCTCTTAAAACAGACTTGTTATAGAATCAACTTTTCATTGTCAAAAGTTATAATTGTCATGAGAATGATATTTTTTGTATTTTCTGTAATAATTTTCTATGAGTGAAAATAGAAATGGTATGACTGTATAAGTAATAACTGTAAAAGAAAATGTTGGAAACAGGCATTCTGTTTACCAGCATTATACATTTTTCTAAACATAATTATAAATAGTTAACTATTTAATTTTAATCAAAATTCTGAAATGTTTGTTTTTAACTGTTTTCATATTGATCACATTATTAGAGAAAAAGATATAAGCTTTGAAACTGAAACATAACCGAATTGATCTACTCATTTACAGAATATATTAACATTATTTTAACTTTGATCTATTTAGGTTACTTCAGGACTACATAATTAACATAAAATAGCACATTATTATACAGGAAGTCTCTTCTTTCACGTAAAAAATACTGAAAATACAGTCATAATGCTACACAGCTAACTTTTAAAATGTTAACTTGTATCATCCATCATTGTAAAAATGAAACATTATTGCAGCTATTGTAAAGTTAAACATTGTTGTTACTTGTTAGCACAATAATACTATCTTATCTGAATATACTTTCTGGTTATATAATTATTCATTCCCTCATAGTTTTCCACTTTGTAAGGTAAAGTTAACACTATCAAAAGTTTGATTTCACAAAATAAATTGATGTTATTCTAATTTTCATGTTGCTTTGCTTTTACATTTAGGCTACTTGTAAAATATTGAAAATACAATAATACCCCATTTAGTGCATAGGAAAGGTTCTGAGAACAGGGCTCTAAATGAATCAGCTCTAAACAGGACCCTTTTAACATTACGTATATGGAGATATGCAACTGCCAAGTCCACCTGTCACACCTTCTTTTTCAGGATTTGTCAATATATGTAGTTCTCTTTTACATTTATGACTATATTAGTTATAATCAATAGACAAGCAAGGTTTTCATCTATTAAATGACCTATTATATTACATTGTTTTCTGTACAGAAATTTGTAGATTGCTTCCTAAGAAAATGTTTTTTCCCCCCATGGGAATGATATTGTGTAGATGGATGACATTTTAAAGGTTCATACTGAGTTTCTAGAAATGGCAGAAAAATTGTGATAGTTACGGGACATTGTCTGCTTTTTGCATATTATCATTTTATGTTCTTTGTTGCATTATTTCATTAAATAAAAATTATTTAGTGCACTATTACCATTAGTATGAAAAAGTAGTGTTCAGAAAGTTATGGATTTTTCATAATTTTTTTCTTTCTCATGAAAAAACAAAAATCAAGGAAACAAGAGCTCTATAACGAATCAGCTTAGAGTGGAGTGGTACTATGTAGGATCTTACTGTACTAGGTTTTTATACTTAGGCTAAGTATCCATTTGCCTATTAAATAAAATGAGTATGATTATTCATTTCATTTGGTTTTAGAAAGTAACTGAGTAACTGCATAATTATGGATATAACATTTGAGTCCTCAACATTGTAAGCACACTTATAAAAACATAAAACAACAATGAACTGTCTTGGGGGGGGGGGGGATCAGGAAAAGTGCACACACCATTTTTGCAACAAGTGATCAACAAGTGGATAAGTCTTTTATTATTCTTAACTTTGTTTAATGTAGACTAGAGTTTATTACTAGACATTTCTATTGATGTAAATAAAACAAACAAATTAGCAGAGTTGTAGGTTATTGATAGCTCCTGATGAAGCTGTAATAGCAAAATATCGAGTTAATAAAAATACAATCTGGAGAGATACGTCATTATTTCATTTACATTAATAAAAATCTTGTATTGTTTCTAAGTGTTAAACAGAGACAACAGCTTATACATCAGTGACATGTGAATAACCATCCTCCTACAAAGTCTGCAGATAAAATGATGATGCCACAGTCTTAATGACAATACCTCTCAATCACTGCTCAACCTACATAGCTTGGAGCTTTACTATAAGGCTATTACCATACCTTCATAAGGCACTACACAAGTATTTATAGTGACCTGAAGGCTTTAGTACAAAAGCCTAAATATCATCTCCTTTACATTCAACAGGCAGCTACAGTT
>NW_013665819.1:0-12729 GCF_000517525.1 Limulus polyphemus | reverse complement strand
CATGCTATAACTTTTAAATTAGTACGTGAATGTTAACAAAATTTGGCAGATTATCATTAAAAACATTACAATGCTTTCATACGCAAAATATCTGATTTTTTTATTAAGTTGTAAGGTTTGTAAAGCAACGTTTTTCTGATGCCTTTTTTTTTCTTTTCACATCTTGCCTATCTATCATGCAAAATAATTTTCATTTTAAAATTAAAAATACTTTTACGCATCAGAAAATTTTAAAATTTCACTTGCGAAATATTCATAATGTCCAAATAGTTATCAAATGTTTCTTATAAAAAAACATTATATTTTATCTGTTATTTTCAGTAATTAATCTCTGTATGGGTTCGGTAGATTTGAACAATCTCGCAACAACTACAAAAAATTAGGAAATAAACATAAATTATGCCTCTTCATTCTAGAATAAACATAAATTATAACTTGTGAAAGTATTTGTCTGCTAAATTATACCTGTTTCTAAATTACAGAAACTTTCTTCAGTGAGAATACATCAGATAGCTTGAGATAAGGTAAGCTTATAAAATTTAGAGATGGATTGAATGGGTAACAGAGACTTTATTACAAGTTTAAGACAGTAACAAGTGTGCTATTTTTGGAGAAGGTTTTTGTCATCATCAGGTACAACTAGTTTCCCAAACACACAAATATATATATGAAAAATAGTCATATGACAGGAGATTGCTTAAAGCTAAATAAAGGTATCATGTTGATGTTGGGTTTCTGTTTAAGATTAGTGTTTTACTTTTTAATAGATACATTATTGTTTTAATGAGTTGCAATATTTGTAAACATGAGATGTTTTTATTATGTTCACAAAATAAAATAACTAAACTTATCTAATTTGATATGATTTTAAGTTTATATAGTGAATATAGTAGAGGACTGAAAAATACTGTGATGACTCGTATCTTTATTGAATATAATTTTTTACATTTATCATATTCAATGTTCAAAAATAAACTGGCTAAATGAATTCTTATTTATTTGCAATTGTAGTCACGATATGTTTTAAATAAAAACATTATTACCTTTATCAGTGTTAGTAAAACATGTTTTCATTAAAAATTATCAATTTATATTATTTACGTAAGATCACTGGGAAATTGATTACTGCATATTAAAAAAAACATAATGGTAATTGCATGGTGGTATTTAGTTGATGGAAGTATTCATTCACCAAATAGGAAATGTCCTGATTACATACACATTTTTAAATTTGTGGAAGATATTTCTTTAGACAAAGAAAATGTTTTTCACAAAATTTGTAAATGGTGATATTCAGAGGATATTATCACATGAAATAAAGGGTAATTAGTAAATTACTTAAAAAGAAACAAAATACAGTAAACAAAAGTAGGAAGATTAATACCATGTTAGAATAATCCAGTAGAGCCAGCACAAACCCTTTTTTTTCTTTCTTATAACAAAGATGGGGTATACTAATGGATTAATGAGCACATAAATTTATCAGTCAGCAAATATCAGTACTCACTCAGCCCTACACATTATGTACTTACTTGAGAAAAGAAAATATGCTTGGAGCTGTATGGAAACAAATTTTATTAATGCAAATGATCATGCCCGACAACCAAATCCATCTACTGAAGATTTCCAAAGGAGATCTAAAACATAAGCCCTACATCTATTAGGTATTTGTACAAAATCAACACTGCCAGAAATATTTTTTGCAGCTCTCAAAATATTGTAGAGAATATTAACAATACAATTTCATACAACTTGAAGATAATGTCTTGTATAAATTGTTTGGTACAAAAATCTCCACAACTAATACAAATTGTTACCAATAATGCAGATGAATGTTACATGAATATTGCAGGGAAATTCCTTGGCAGGAAGAGAATTGATAAATCATAAAAGAAAAGTTATAGAAATAGGTGTTGAGCTTCAGGACTGGCATATCAGTGGGGACCCAGGTGACATTATGTGGTCTGGAAAACATCTAAAATCACAAATCTCTCCACTATGACAAGGAAATATGTATCTTGAACATCAAAGCTGAAAGAGAACTAGTTCCAATAAAAAAAAATTGAGTCAGCTCTCACAAATAAGTGCTCTGAGATCCAAAATTCAACATATGCTAATTAACCAATTAAGTCTTCACAAGAATTGAAAACAGCTTACAACAGAAAAGCTAAGTCTTTAAGTGGATCATAATGCCTAAAGTGAACAACTTGTGATGGTGAGAAGAAACAGACTCAAGTCTTCTCATTTTGGCATGGTAGCTAAAATGAGAGTATCATCATCATGCACTAACATGGGAAAAAAATTCTTTACACAAAAGATTTCTAATATGTTGCCATGGGATACAGACCAGCTTACTAACATTTAGCTTCAGAACAATACCACAAACAGCAAAATACAACAGTCACTGTATGTGGGTTACTTATTTACAATTGAATATGGATATTTAGCAGCTGGTCCATATAACCTGATTGGTAACAATGGTATTATTGAAATCAAATGTCTCAAGAAAGCCAAAAATATGACCCCATTTGAAGCAGCAGAGAAAATAAGATTGTTTTACCAAAAACAGAAATACGACTGATGTGAAACAAAACCACAATTATTTTCATGAAATTTAAGGGTAGCTTCATATTACAAGGAGATATTTCTACCAAAATTTATTCCAAAACTTGACCAATTCAACAGACACAGTCTTCTCCCAGAAATAGTTGATTTTCAAACTGAATGCTCTATGGAAATAAAAGATCCATTATACATCATTGAGGCTAGAGATAGAGAAAACAGACAAATCCAGATGGAAATGAAATATGTCCCTTTTTAGAGCCAAACATCTTTAAAAAGAAAAGTTAAAATAAAAAGCACTTCTATTTATTCCAAATTTACATAATAAAATAATGGAATGACTTTAAAAAATGAGTTTTTTAGTGTAAAACATGTAAACAGGATTATTTTTATTTAATTCAACACCATTTTTGGTGACAAAAATGTTTAAATAGTATCACAAAGATAACCAGTAAATGATCTTGAAAAAAAAAATATCAGCAGAACAGAGTTTTAGAGCAAATGGCCTCACTAACAGTTTGATAAGTTTCAAAAGAATAGGCTAAATGAATGCAAACCTTATCTTGCTCATCAACATTCGAACACCTGTAACAGCTTTAACTTAACTTAAACAAAGTTTTAAACCATGGAAATGATTCTAACATTATGAGAGTCAAAAAAAGCTATTCTAATAAAATTTCTCAAAATGGGTATGCCTCAAACAGCAGACAATATCTAAGGAAAAGAACCCCTTCCCGAGTCAAACAGTTGAATTCTCTTATCTTTTGTTACACTTAATAATCCAGAATTAGTGTCATTAAAATATTTTGTAATATTTCCTTTTTCGATAAACTCACTGTTATGTGCCATTTAAAATATTAGCTATTGGAATGTTGAGTTAAATACCTTAATATTTTTATCATAAACTATGAACCTGAGTATTTACAGTTTATTTACAAGTAAAACATTAATAATTTGATTAATTTCTTTTAATTAAGTTTTATCATATAATATTTACAAAAAGGTTGAAATTTTCTATTTGCAATCTACACCAGGTAAAAGCATGAATAACCAAATCATGTTACAAAGACGTTTTCTTCCAAAATGAAATTTTTCATTAATCTTGAGTTTTAACATCAAAAATACTTACTAAATAATTATACATAAGCTCAAGAACTAAATAATAGAAAACTGAAAGGTACCTATCACTTACAAAGCACAAATACTTTGGGTTTATGATGCTATTCAATACAGCAAAACACTTATTTAAATATACTATAAAATATAAATTAAATAATTAAATGCTATAAAAACAAACTTTTGGTTAGAAAATTAATTTTCACTCCACAAAACTTGTTTACTAAATATTACTTACCTTTTTAACCAATGAAATTCATAACAATTAGGTGCAAGATAATGTGTGCAAAGATGAAGTCAGCAAAGGCTCGTTCTGAGCTAATGTAGTGTAACTGGCTTTTATTTTGTGGATTCACCTGTAGTCGCAAACAAACTGAAACCAAGAAAAACATTTTATGACCATTTTTTCTAATCATTTACCTCACTACTTGACTTTTTACTAATACAAAAAATTATGAAAAGTTATAATCATTCTTCATTAAAAAAGCCACCAAAGGATAAGAAATATATAGACAACAAGGGATTATTTGGTCCTTCAAGGCTGTCCTTAAACACACACACACACACACACTTCAGAAAAGTAAAATTTAGACCCACCCTTTATTTTTCAAGAAATTGAATCTCTTCTTAAACTCCTGCCTTCAACAAATACTAGTAGCAACTCCTTCCACAATTCAACATTTACAAACATTAATAAATATAGTTTCTTGCATGCCCCCCTCCTTTTTAAATGAGTGAAACAGTAAGTTAAGTGACAAGATATATTATATGGATAAGCATTAAAATGCATTATGTGTTGTAGTAATTACTTATTATGTTCACTGATAAAAAAATATCTTAAAATACTTAATTTTCCATTATTGCACTATTGACTCTACCTTAATCACCCCCCCCCCCCGAGAGATAAATTGCATCTCCCACACTTTAAGAAATACTGCCATATTAGAAAAATAAAACAGTCTCAACTGGAGCCTAGCCTGTCTTTTTCCAAATCTTAAGGTAGCGTCTTCTCTACCTATTGTCTTCACACTATATATAGTACAAAAATTAGAAGTCTTTATCCTTGTTTTTTCCTGAATAATGTTGTAAACTTCAATAAGATCACCTCTTACCTTTTTTAAAAATAAAAAATTAATAGATCTTAACCTATTCCAATTATATAACCCATCTATCCATGGAGTCATCATAGCAGCCTTCCTCTGAACCCTTTTAAGTAAGTCAATATCCTTTCTTAGATAAGGAGGCCAACGTATATACAGCATTCCAACTACTAGATTTGTATATAGATTATTACCTCTTTTGACTTATAGTCAATACACATCTATGAATACACCCTAAAATTCTATTAGGTATACTACTAGCAACAGTACTAGTAATGCCTCGATGGCTTGAATGACTTATGCACCACCATGACAATATCCTTTTCTTCAGTCATTCCTTTATGCTTTGTTTTCATATCAACATCATTTGACACACAAATTTGGTATTACAATAGTAATATTTAATTAACTTATAATATAATGACAACTAGTATTTAAACTTTTTTAATTTATGTAATAAATTAAACAAGGCCATAATTACTACACATTTACACTAGAATTAACGGAGTACGCATAAAGACGTACTAAGTAAATACAGTTTCTTCTTTAGTGTGTTTTTGTAGTACCACAAAGAAAACAAATACTAAGACATTATCACATCTTGATATTAATGTTGACTGGTCAGTGAATAACCTGTAGTTGTTGCATATCTTTCCAACAAAGGTATACTTTGGTACTGAGATTATTAAGAGGTGGGGTATTTTTTCACAATATGAAAATTCTCAAAACTAAGATATACACATTATATTAGTGAAAAAAGTAATAAAACAGTTTTAAAAGTTGTAATAGCCTTGAAATCATGTTTATAACAGAGACTAGTCGTTAATGTGTTTGTTTTTTTTTCAAGGAAAATGGTTAATTATTTATTTGCACAAATGTGAATTAACTAGTTGTCAAATACATTCTTTTGGGAAAAGAAACATACCAATTGTCAAAGCTTTTGCCAAAATACTAGCAAATAATAGAGATTTATTAGATGTTATTTATAGTAATCTGACAAACTTTATCCACCTACAGTAGTTTGTAGATATTTCAAACTGTTATCACAGGTCCTGATGAGGTCATGTATTCAAAAGAAATATAAGAAGAATTATAGTAACAGCTGTTTGGGATATATTGGAATGCTCAGAGATGTGCCACTACCTTGATAAAATTATATAAAAGCCTGAAAAGAACAGAAATCATCAGAATCTTTACCCAAACATTAAGTTTGTTACAACTCTGACATGATGAAATGGAAAGTAAAAAAAAATTAAAAAAAGAGAAAGAAAAATATTTAAATAGCCTTGTGCCTGGAGTGGATAGTAAAGCAGATAAACAGCTATAACAGGAACCTAGAATTTTATAAATAACATGTTTACATGTACTAGGTTTTTTTTTTAAAATTGCTACATATCATGAATTGTAAAAAGTATCATGCAAAAACTAGGATGAATATTTCAAAAACAAGAAAATGCTAAAACCACTAATATGATTTTCATGTAATGTGAAATATAAAACTAGTACTAACTGTACATTGAAATAAGTTAGTCTAAAAAAATATGAAGGTCAACTTAATTGAATAATAAACCAATTTGGTCATGTTACGAAACTAATGAGACTGCATAGTTTAGGAAACCATATAATGGTTGTGTAAGGATAAAATAAACTTACAACACAGCATATGTCACTTCACTTTTGTACCAATAAGCAAAGCTAGAGAATTTTGAATAACTCCTTGGAAGACAGTTATTTAGTGGATTGAGAAGTCGAATAGATTGGCAAGGTTATCAGTTGTCAATTGAACACATGAAAAGCCAAGTTCCACTGTTTCTAATGGAGTTTTCTTCCAAAAGATTAGAATAGGGGTAGGATGAGTTAATGTTGGGACATAATGACTCATTACAACTAATTTAGGTAGATAAATTGATATAGCCACTGTACAAATTGAATCATGTATATTAGTAGGTAATTATGGAAGTCCAAATAAACCACCTTACATTAAACTCATCATTTTCAATGTGATCTGAAAATTTAAGAAATATTTTATTCAGTACTTCCAAACAAGGATATTCATTTTAGGATAAATCTCTGAATTTGAAACTTGAGTGTTCATCACATCTCAGACACCTCATTAGATGGTCCTTTTGTCAGAGATAACATGATCCAAACTGCATACTCAAGGCAATATCAATCCATTATGACTTTTGGTTTAAAAAAGGTTAGTACACTATATGTGAAGTTTGCAAGTATAATTTGTACTGGGAATTGTGAAAACAAAAAATTGGTGGATGTGGGTGATGAAAATAGAAAATTTCATTCAAGGGAACAATGGGTTTTTCATAATAGTTTGTGGTCAAATGTTTTATCAGAACCAGTTAAGAGACAATTCCAATATAATTAGTTAAACATACAAAAAGGGGGAGGAGGAGGAATATACAAGAAATAACTATATTATGATTATCTGAATATCTACAACTGATTTCAGAGAATACAATGATATCAGATGTTGCCCTTTTAAGAGTGTGTTGTATTTCTAAAGAGATGCCACTTCTATAATATAAAGATAGTAAAAGAGCAGCGCTGAAGTAAATGAACATTGAGGCCTATAGAAACAAGTTGTCAGAGTCTGATGGGCACATACCTTTGAGTGGTATACAAGCTACCCCCACCACTTGGAGTACTAATTATCATTATTAAAATTGAGCAGTACAAGAAACCTAACTGTACATTTCACTAAGGTTAAGATACTTAAGCAGCTGTGCCATTTCTCTCTAATAGACAGCACAGCTTGATTAATTAAAATGATTAATTTTTAAGAGATGGCAGTGAAAGCAATATCCATCACACTAAATAACAAGATCATCTAAGCCTTCTGCCATGAATCTATTACTAGTTATCCAGGCAATGGTTTGTTACTAGTAGTAAAGCTAACAGAAGTTTAGGATGTACTTATAAAAAAGTAATGAGTACAACTGAAAAGACAATTATCTCTTTCTACACATTATTAGTTATTCGAAGAGATTATGAACAAAAGTAAAAACAAAGGTATAACAATATACCAACCACACTATCTGATATATCCAGTGCTGACAAGGTCTTTCACCTAATACCATGGTTCATCACACCAGCTTCACTTAAAATACTGTGAAAAGTTTTATTCTCTTACTGGAAAGCTTTCAGAGGGCCACAATAAAGATAGGTTAAAACTATTTACCCATTTAGCTTATTTTCTCTTAAGAAAAGAAGAGTAAGAAGTGTTATTGCTGAAGTTTACAAGACCATCTCAGGAATCAGTAAGATAAAGGCCTTTATTTCGTTGTGGTGTATTCTAAAGACAACATGATGAGAGAACACAAGTGTAAGATTTGATAAAAAGACAAGCTGGGCTAGAATTTTCTTTTCCTAAGAAAATGAAGGAATGAGTATCCACCATCAGCAGTGGAGGCCAGAATCTTACACAAGTTTATGATGGGAATTGATGACTTCCTTAAAAACAGAAAAGGTAGTTTAATTTGTCATGTTTGGTGGGTGTGTAGCAGTGTTCCCTCTAAGCTGTGCAGCCCCACAACAACCAATTGAGTGTCACACACTTCATTATTCCAGCTGCATTGATGGCCTTAATGACACTAGCAGTTAATAGGCCTAAAGGTCAAATAGTCAACTGGTAGCATTACAAAGCGGCCTAATGATCCAATAGGGTCAATGGTCTAAAAATACCCCCACCTCTAAAAAAAACTGGTAGCACACATTGCTTTGATACTGGTAGACATGAAAAAATTCATTCTGCAATTGGTTTGAAAAAATTAGAGTGAACATTGATGTGCAGAAACAGTTTTGAAGAACTAAATGAACCTTTGTTGTCCATATGTCACAGTATATATCAAAATGTCTGTTTCTAGCTTCTCGTACCAAAATCTGAAAAAAATGTCATTTAGTATCAGCAGATTTTATATCACTGAAATCCAGTAATGACTTGTAGAATATACAATGCCTATTAATTTTCAGCATAATAGTTTTTACTACTAGTAGACTCTATAAAGACAATCTGTTTGGCTACATTAAAGGTTTAATTAAGTCAAAACATAAAGCAACTGTAATACAAACACATGATCTTACAGAAAATATTTGTGAACTTTTACTTTTTATAGTATGAATGTGAATGGATTTTATAGTTAATCAAAAATAATATTTTTGTAATTCAGATTGAAGAAATCTGCTTTTTCATTGCAATACCCTTATGCAAGCATTCGTGAGTACTGTTGCATGATCAGTTCTCTTCAAGGAAGAGATTTACTCCATAGTTCTTTGTCTCTCAATTCTTTAACAATTAAGTGGGATAATTGTACATGTAGGAACACTCAAGTGTCTTATACAATGATTTCAGCCAATCCTTGTAAGGTTTTTGACTTGTGATCTGACATCAAATTTAGGGTCGGTGCTTGGCATCCATTTCCCACCTTTCATGACTTTGCAACATCAGATGCCATGTGGTCTCAAGCAATTCCACAGCATCCCCGCCCTTAGCACCTCCTTCAGATAAGATATTTGCTAAAATTAGAATGTATGAACAATTGCAAACGTGATGACTTTTGTGAGTCATTTTAGCACAGCATTCATGCCTTCTGACACATTGGCAGTGATACCACTGGTGCTTTTAAATATACCCAAGCCTTCTAACAACTACCTGTCACATAGTCATTCGGTCTTAATTAACTGCTTTGTGGAAGCAAATATTTGTTGGCCAAATGAGTTTTTACTTATATTATAGAAAAATGATAACACATTTTGAGATACTTCTTAGTGATTATTATATAGGAGAGTTGGAGTAACAGAGGGACATGACACATAACACTTAGTGCTATTTAAGTTTCCAGTCTTTGCAGTAATATGCTCATCCAGCTTTTAACAATTACATTAGCTAGACTATAAACTAGCCCTTGACATCTTTTTCTCTCATTTGCATTTTTTTATTTTAACAGTGAATCTCCAAATCAACTGGACCAATTGTGTAATTTTGGATAACAAAGAAGGGTCCAAATAAGATTTGGAAAAGTTGGAATAAAATACAGTGATATGAGAAGTAATTTGCTTTGGATTTTTCTATAGAAATAGTGGTCATAGTGATTTTCTATCTACCCAAAGTTAACCAGTCTCACTGCTCTGTCCATAGCTATCCATGTATTCTGACAATTCTGTTAATATACATGGTCTGAAACTAGACGAGTTAAATGTTTGGAATTTTTATTAGCACCAACAGAAATTCTTCTCTAGCCTCTTTTATGGCTTGCTTTCTCTGTAACTGGTATCCTGTCACAATCACATCAACTGCACTGGTAACAAACACACTGAGCATTTTACTACCTTGTACTTGCAAGTAAGCTTTGAATATGATGTTTCTGACAACTGTTCTCCGAGATATGTGCAATCTTGTCAAAAAATCTGCTGCATGTCCTTACCATTCCCAATGATTATGGACTTTTAATGAATTTCTGCAGATAATTTATTATAATAACACCATGACCTCAGGCAAGTTTCAGTAAAATATTGCTCCATCTAGCAAAAATTACAATCATTGTATTTCCTCCAGTTCTACTTTTCAGTAACAGTGCATATGCTATAAAATTTGGAAGAAAGTCAAGGAAACACAAGATTTATGTCTTCCAGGGGTGGAATACCCTACATGGTCTGGATGACTCAGAGATTTGTTATTCATTTAAATAAAGAATTGCAACCATTTTGGTACAACTACTACTGACTGATACTGATAGTAATTAATGATTTAATCATCTGAATTCTTATTATAAAATCTGAAGTTTCAATCTTGTATTAAGAATTACTTTGCATCTGATATTTTTTATTTTTATATGAAAAAATGCATGCATCTATAATTGTAATTATATCTATAGCTTAAGACTAAGAGTAGTTCTTCTATTAGAACTTACTGTCACAGAGTTAGAAGTTCTACTTAATTAATATTAAAATAATTAATAATATTAACTTTTACGATCTCATTATTGCCCAAATATCAGGCTAGACCTGGTCATATATTATTATTATTACTAACGCTTTGATCTTTAATAATAATAAAAAATGCGACAACTTACCGGCGAGAACGAAAGATGCCACACATGAAATAAATCCCGATAGAAAGGAATTGAACGGATATGTACCCACCAAGCAACAATACACAAATTGGATTATTCCCGTAAGAAGTATATAAAAAAGATAGGCATCTATAATTTTGAGTCGTTTAAGAGTATTTGACTCATAATCTTCATAAAACTTAGACAGTACTTCTCTCACACTTACTGCCATAACTGCGAATTGTTATTTTAAAGAAAAAAGACACCACTACCACTCAGTAAAACATTTACCCTATCAACCAAACCCTCAGCGTGGCGTGTTTTCAAAAGTCAACGAGATGTGCTTGCGTGGCATGCATGGGTCGAAGTCAAAATTTCGTCTTCTGCCATTAAAAATAAATCTACATGTATTGCAATATACGTTCCAAAATTACATTAAATTAAAGAAAACAAATGAGAACAAAATTGTAAGACATTTGTTTAGCATCTGCGTTCATACAGCCCAATTTATGGTATTAATTAGATAAAGCAAATCGTTATTGCTATTCTCTTGTCGAATTATAAGAATAGATAAGTTAACAAAAGCCAAGATTAAAAATGGATGCAAATTTTTATTCGTGTTTATAAATTTATAATATTGGGTTTTTCCACAGAAATTAATTTATTAAAGCTTAAATTTGTACTTCAGTGTTTGTTTATAAGATGTTGTAACGCGTTATTTCGTTGAGCATGTTCATTTGGATTACCTGGTAATAACAATGGGAAACCAATTCCACCGAACAATAAGAAATTAGTTGTTCTTCTTTAGTTTAACGTTTTCTACAGGCTATTTTTATTTGTACTTGTAAGCGTACGTGTACAATCAGCATTTCAATAAAAATTCTAAGACTAATGGTAAGTACAACTAACTCACAAATATACTTACTTACAAAATGTCTTCAGTAATTCTTCGAGTAACTGAATTGACTAGATAAATCTCACTTCTAACATTGTACTGTAAACAACTTTCTTACACTGAACTCATGAACTCTCTGAATACTCATTAACTTTATTAACTGATTACTCATTTTTATAAACAATGTACCCTCTTCTCGAAATATTAGACGAAGTTTCTCGATTATTATATCATGATTATAGCAGCTTCTTCTACCAAACAACTAAATTATAATATTGAAAAATTAGTTTACAACACTGTGCCCTTCCTGTGTCCTAGTTCCCTTGAACAATCCTAATATACAAATGTAACAGTACATTAAGCTGTCTATTCACCAAGTTTTTTAATGGTTTCTTTCTCCAAGGGAAATAGAATGCAGACGGGATGACTTCTTGTCCCTTATTGTCACATATTATCCTATTTCAGTGGGAGTTTTCTCCAAGTAGATGGTCGAGGGAATCCATTGGTGGCTCCATCCTTTATGATCCTCTAGAAGTTGTCTCGGCAGAAACATTGGGTTCTTCAGCACGCTAAGTTTCCACAAGCAAATTCCTCACTGAAATTATCCAGTTGGCAGTTCTCTCAACAATGTATTTTCAAAACATGGCGTGTGACCTTTGACTTGAACTACCTGTTCTTATAGATTCTGTAAACTACATCATTGATTCTTTTTTGTATAATATTTGGCCTTTCTCAACACTTGATTAGCCTTGGAGTTCACCCGTGTTTGCAATGGTGATTCTACAGCGATATCATGTCACCTTGTTGGAATCAAGTCTTATCAGCATTAACATCATAGAAACTTTTCATTTTATCACTAGCTAATTTACGTCTTTCCTAGGTAGCGTCATGTATGACATAAATGGTGTTCTTTTGTCTCTCTGTATGTTTTGCATAAGACTTCTGAGTGACTGTCCTCTGGATGTATCAGAAGGCCCAATGATACTGTTAC
>NW_013665818.1:852534-853709 GCF_000517525.1 Limulus polyphemus | reverse complement strand
GGTTACAGTTCTTTTTCATGTTATAGTGAACTATATATTTTCACCACTCTTCTTTTGTGAAGGTTAATAAAAAGTGTGTCACACTTCCTGTTACCGTTCTTCTTCAAACCAAGTAGTTCACAAAGTATGTTCTGCTCTATCAGTTACAGATGTTTAGAATATCTCGGAAGAAGATAATCAAGATACAACGGGAGCTGACCAGGGACTATCTGATTTCTCGACTGTCTCTTCCTTAATTAGGCCATCCATGACCTTTTCCATCTCTTGTCACTTTGCCAGAGCAATTCTTCTCGGAGGGATCTTTATTGGACGGTGATTGCCTGAGTTTATTCTGTGCTCCACAATATCTGTGCAGCCGAGGTCATGATCTCCTTTTGAAAAGACGTCTGCATAATTCGCCAAAAGTTCCCTAACCTGAAGACCTTGTGATGATGACAAATAGGCTATGCTCTTCTTATAGAGGTCAGTTAAATGTTCTGGGAGAGGATATATTTTCTTTACGGTTGTATTTCTTGCATTGACATTGACTAGCTCTACCTCCTGGCACACATCCAACAATGCCCCTTCCTTAAGTGTCTGCTCACATTTAGAGAAATTATCCACTGTTATCGGTACTACTTGATGACCTTCCAATCTTCACGTCTGCTAGCCTGGATGGGTCTTCCACTGCTTCCACAAGCATCAGGCTTCCTTGGGAATGTTCTTTTATTTTACCCCAAATAATCTTCTCTGATATAGGGGGTATTGTAGTTGACCTGCAAATCAACAGAAGCAGCAACACTTACTGGAATTTGGCCTTTGTTGTTCCCAAACGTCATTTTATCAAAATTAACTACACACTTCCTCGGTAGTAAATAGTTCAACACTAGTATGCATTGGTCTTCAATGTCAGCCAAGTATACTTTGTGTCTGTCCTTCATGCCCATGAGCTCAATAGTTACCCACACTGGTCCCCTCAACCTTGCATAATGTCCTGTCACACCACAAAGCTTCTATATGGCTTCTCGTACTCCTTTGTAACCTAGCACCTTGATACTTACAAGGGTTTGCTGAGATGCAGAATCTATGACAAAGTTGCTCTTTTGGCCATCCAGCTTTCCTGTCATATAGACACTATATGAGCTTTCCATTTTACATTTAGCAGTTGGGACTTTCACAATGGGGTTGGTGGGCGT
>NW_013665818.1:851092-852524 GCF_000517525.1 Limulus polyphemus | reverse complement strand
CCTGGGTTGAAGTTGCAGGCATTGAGTTCTCTTGTGCCCAGATTTGTTACAGTGCCAGCAAAGTCTTTCAAACCTCGCTGAAAGCTGCCCTTTTCTGGCCATGAATCCTGATAACTGTACCAATCATGGTACCTCTGTGTTCGACTTAACGTAGGATTCGAATTCAAGAGCTCTGGCCATTGCATCTTGTATAGTAGAGGGGTGTGCCTGCTTTACTTGTACCTTCAGTTGTGGACTGTCCAAGGCGTCAACAAACTATTCCCTCAGCAACAGCTTCAGGACATCGGGTAGTGCAGTTGGGTAGGCCTTGTGTGCCATACGTTCCAAATCCTGTGCCAGCTCTTGCAGGCTTTCCCCTTTAGTAGGGACTTTAAGTCCTAAACCTAGCCCTGTAGACTTCGGACTGATTTTGAGTTTTATACCTGAGTTCTAGAGCAGGTACCAGTGCTCTATAGTTGTGTCTGTCGTCTGCTTACAACTGTCCAAGTAACTGTTAAGGTGAAATGTATGGTAATTTTTTCAATATATGTTTTATTTAAATACTAACAGTTTACTTCTTTTTCATTTTATTTTAATATCCTACATTTTCAAATTTTTTTTGGTTTAACTTTTGGACACCATATGGCAGCGTACTGTACTTACAGTTCGATGAAAACACACGTGTAATAGGCCTAATTACAAATTACATTAAGTTGGAAATAAATGAAACAGAGAGATATGTTTCTAAACTGAGCATCATGTTAAGGCGACATGTATCATAATTTTCTCACTGTCATTTTTATTTGAGTATTAAGGGTTTACATGTATTTTTTTACATCATATAGTTTTTGTTTTTTATATTTTTGTTTAACTTTTAGACACTGCATGGCACTGTACTCTACTTAGAGTTCGATGAAAACAAACAAATGTAATAAATACAAAGTAAATGAAGTTTGAAATGGATATAATGGTGAAAGAGCTGTGTTTCTAGACCAAACATAATGTTAAGGTGAAGGGTATGATAATTTTATCACTGATTTTATTTAAATTTTAAGAGTTTACTTGGTTTTCATTTTATTTCAATTTCCTACTTTTTAAATTTTTTTATTAATTTAACTTTTAGACACTGCACGGCAGTATACTGTATCTAAAAATCTATAAAAACAAACTAATTGAATAAATTCAAAGTAAATAAAGTTGGAAATTAATAAAGTAAAGAAAGCTGTTTTCTCGATTAAATTTAATGTTCAGGTGCAAAAAATTCCAGCTTCCTCATGTATTAATTAATATAACAATATACTTCTTTCTGATTTCTCTTCTATTACCCAAAAGTTTTAAAAAAGTTTATCTTCTCGACAATATAATATACGTAAAGTGCGATGATGATTTTTTAACATTACCTTTAAATATTGTTACGACAGCGGAAGTCACGTAACGCTAGTAACACGTCATG
>NW_013665818.1:845118-850158 GCF_000517525.1 Limulus polyphemus | reverse complement strand
ACTAGTTTTATTTAAGAAATGACTCGTATCGCTAAAGTTTCATCCGAAAGAAATTATACGGGAAAGTAACAAACGAACACAGAGACGTAACAATATCTATCTTTTTCAATCACATAATAGATTAATTATCCGGTCTTCATCTTCGAGAAAATGGTTTTATACGAGTACCTGAGAGCACTATCAATACGATGAAAGTAATGTTAATATTAATTATTAAAGTCAACCATGTAGGGATGATTTTTTAATTTTAGTGTATTTCACATTCTTACTATTTCGCTATCAAGTACTTTCTATATTCAACTCGGGTTTAGTACTTAGTAGCGTTCTTTGGACCTAGTGTTTATTTTTTTCTGTGTGGGTGTTTGTGTCTCCCCAGACATACGTGGTGGGAGAACAACACTATGTGGGATACCAATGAACTACAACAGACCAAGGTCTGTCCACTTTGTTGTGTCGTTGCCCTCTCTGCCTTGTGACATTATCAGTTCTTTGAAAACTTAACTCTGCAATAGTTCGCTTGTTTGTCTCCAATATTTGGGGACTGGTAAATATTTTGCTACGTTTTCAAGTGTGAATATCACTCAGACGCTCCTAGAATGCAGCTGTTTTCTTCATCATAATGAAGCTATTTTTGTATCCCCAGCTGGATCTAACATGAAATATATTACCATTCGTTTTGTTCCCTGTGAACTCCACAATGACGCTATAGTATCTGCCCTTTCGTCTTATGGCCGTGTCCTTCGTATTGAAGATGAACATTATTCAGGTCATCCTGATATCCTATTTGGCTCTCGACGTGTGTGCATGGATGTGTCTTCCCCATTCCCAACTTTCCTGGTGTTGAGTGATGTACTCTCATGGTTAATTACGCTGGTATGGTGCGTTTGTGTAGACGTTGTGGTCAGGAGGGGCATCTCTCAGCCAACTGTGTTATGCCGAGATATGTGAGGTGTTCTTCATTTGGACATGATGCAGTTAACTGTTTTGTTTTGTGCACTATTTACAATGGTAACCACGGGATCAAACTTTGTCCTCAACGTGTGTAACGTATGCTGGCTGAACCAGTATTAACCTTTTAGCATCCCTTGGTGAGGAACAGCCATCTCCCCGAGTACCTGCTTCTCCAGATGCTCCTGAC
Organism: Limulus polyphemus; assembly: GCF_000517525.1. NCBI lineage: Eukaryota > Metazoa > Arthropoda > Merostomata > Xiphosura > Limulidae > Limulus > Limulus polyphemus. Next base: position 849,020 of record NW_013665818.1, on the reverse strand, counting down.
AGGGTGCCGATGGCAGTTGATCATGGGTGTGGTGACCCTGGGTTTATAGAAGTAACACCAGATAGTAAGGAGCCTACTGCTATGCTTTCTGTAGCACCCACCCCTTCTGTAGAGCCTACTCTTGTGTCTTCTGTAGCCCCAACCCATTTGAGGAGCCTCTACCTGAGGGAGAATGTGATGGTCAAGTTGATGTGCTTCCTGCTGTGGAGTCACATCTTCATCAGTCTTCTGTGGGGGTCTCTCCTTCTGACACTACAGACTCAGCAGTGCCAGTTTTGCCCAGTTGTCCAATGCCCTCTACTTTCTCCACGAGAGGTTTGGAAAATGTTGGTTCCATGTTCCCTTCTCAGTCTGGTGAAGTGGATTCCCCTTCCTCTTCAGTCTTATCTTAAGTTTTGCATCCAGCAACACTCAGGATTCCTCAGAAATCTTACCTACTAGTAGCTGTACCTCCTCTCTGTTCAACAAGACTTAATAGCCTCCATGGTACTGTGGCTTCCGTGACTCATTTACCTGTGGATGTTGACATGGCCAAACCATCCTTGATGCAGAAGAGGGCATTATCTAAATCTTCACTTGATGTTTACATAATGCCTAGGAGTAAAAAACTGGAATATTTGTTTGTGCTCTATTTTTATTAATTATTATAGTGGTATTTAAATGTGTTACACTCAATGTTCATGGTCTCTATACCATAGTTAAATAATGTTATGTGTTTTCCCTTTTTCTCGATTTCAAGCTGATGTTCTTTTTCTACAGGAAACTCATTTTTAGTGCACGTTTTAATGTGAATGCTCTTTGGTCTTTTGGTGGGTTTCACAACAAGAGGTTGACATTATTTTTTGCCCACATTTCCCAGGGACTATTGTTCGATCTCAAAGTGATGCAGAGGGTTGGGTGGTTGTCGACCTGATTTTATGTGACCAACCATTACGTTTAATAAAAATTTATTACCCCGATAGACAGTCAGAAGATAGGGCATTCTTTAGCAATCTCGACTGTTATATTTTAACCATGAATGATGATATTTTGGGGGGAAGATTTTAATTGTGTCTTAGAATCTGCATTGGACAAGATTGGGGGTAGCACACGAGTGTGGTAAAGGGTTCCCAGCCATTGTCAGAATTGTTGAACTCTTATGACTTGCATGTTGCTTGGTGGAATTTTTATGGATCAGCCTTTTTGGTTACTTGGACAAACAATGGTGTATCCTGTCATTTAAACAGATTTTATATATATATATATCTGCAGGGTTGCTTTCTGGTCTGCTTAGGGCTGGTGCTTTCCGGGTTGGTTCTCCTTCCAATATGTCTCTGATCATAGAGCTTTACTCTTGTCCTTTGGGGACTTTACTCCTAAGTATAGAGGTGCAGGGATTTGGAAAGTGAATAATTCTTTGCTTGATGATCCAGATCTCATCACAGTTATTCGAGAACACTATGGTAATGGTGTCCATGATGGGCAGTGATGGGCTGTCCATAAGGATGTGTGAAAGGCTCATCTCCACATAGAGTGCTTTATAGATTGCTTGTCATTCCCGTAGCCAGTTGTGAGATAAACAAGACCAACTGGCTATTCTCCTGTGCAGTGAAAGTATTGATGACAGCTTGCACCTTAAGCTGGATATTGATTGGGCCTATGCAGCAATGTTTGGGTCAGCTGTTGTTCATTTCCAGATTGATTCTTTTAAGTATGATGCCCTAAGTCGGGTGCATTGGAGTAGTGTCCGACAATCTGTACAGCCCCATCACATCAATTGTGTGTAGAAGACTGACAGTACAGTCACAGATGATATTTCTGAAATTTTGAGCACTGTTTGTTCCCATTTCCAGTCTCTTTTGACTCCTACTATAGTCAATTCTTCTCAATGGGAGGAAGTTACTTGGCTCCTGCGTTTTTTGGATTTGTTGTCCTCGTCCTTGACCTCTCCACTGACAGTCGGTGAATGTGAACAAGCTTTTCGTTTGCTCCCCAAATCCAAGTGTCTGGTCCAGATGGTCTCTCTGCCGAATTTTATCAAGCAGTGTAGACCCATATTGGACCATCTTTTGTTGAACTGTTTAGTACATGTCTGCTTCAAAGACAACTTCACCTGGGTACATCAGATAGTTACATCACGATTGAACAAGGTGTTCGGATCCCTTGTCCAAACAACTCAAGCATGTGATGTACCTGGACAAAGGATCCAGTTTAATCTTCTGCTTATGAGAGACTTATTCAAATATCTTGATGAGAAAAATCTCCCAGCTATCTCTTGGCCATTAATCAGAGTCAAGCTTTCGATCGAGTGCATCATGACTTTCTGTGGTTCATATTTCAAAAATATGGGTTCCCAGATTACTTTAATTCAGGTCTTCAGTCTCTTTATGCTGAGGCGACTTCAAGGTGTCCACTGTCCCCTCTTCTTTATGTTACCTGGAAGTTCTGGCGTACACATTAAGTCTACCAGACATGCAGATAATGCCTCATTATATCTGTCCACCAAAGAGTCCCTTGGGATTTTAATGAGAAGTATAGAACTCTATTCTTATGCAAGTGGGGCATGGCTGAACTATATTAAGTGTCGTGCCATATGGCTGGGTCGCTGGGTGGGTACCTCAGACACTCCTTACGACTTGTGCTGGTCCAATGGTGAAGTGTTTAGGTCTTTGGTTTCCCAATGCCTCTGTTGACAACTGGACCCACTGCCTCTCTCTCTTCAAGGGTACCAGCATTCTCCATTGTCGGTCTCTATTCGTGCCACTCTAGTTGGTCAGAAAATAGTGCCTCTTTTCTGGTACCAGGGGCCATTTATCATCCCTAAGACACTGTGGTCCAACAATTAGATGATTACTTTTTGGTTTTATCTGGAACAACAAAACTGAACTGGTTGCTCATCTGACTCTTCTCCTACCACGTTCCAATAGGGAGGATTGGCATTCCTGTCATTCCCAATAAGCACCTTGCATTGAACACTGCATTAATATGCAGGAGTCTTTTGCAATCTGAACATCCATGTTATTTCTTCAGTAACAACTATTTGGGTTTTGGGGTCAAATATTTTGGTCTGGTCCATACTCTTTCCACCCCCTACCTATTTTGAACCTACTGCTTGGTATGCTTCCATTTCACTTACATTACAATCCTTGGTTCAGAATGATCCAGAACTGAATCTTTGCACTCTGTCTGTTTCATTCCTTTGTCATCTTATTACCTTGTTACCCCCACCAAAGTGGTACAACGAACATCTCACATTCCATGGAATAAAGTGTGGAGGCACATCACCTCCACTGATCTGGACTGCTAGCTACATGATCTTTGTTGGAGGGTTGTACATAACATCAGCAATACTGAAGCCTGTCCAATTTGTGGGGCTCAGGAAGAGTCCGTACTGCACTTATTTGTCCTCTGCCCTCTAGCAGCATCAGTTTGAAGGTGGTTGGCCCGTCTCTTCCGACTCCCATGTATTTGTTATTGGACCATATTTTACCATGTACACATACCTGTTTATGGGTCCTTCTGTTTCTGCTTCTCCTTTTTCTATTGTTTGGCTGTAGTTAAGCATATCTTGTGGCTTACACATAATACGTATGTGTTTGACCAGTCTTCTGATAATATATTTAATGTGATGAACCAGGTTCGCTACAGTTTCTCCTTACGACTAAGGGCTGACTTTCTCCGTCTTCCTTCTACTCGGTTTGGGGAATTATGGTGCCCCAGGTACTCTCCCTATTTAAGATTGTTCATGACTCCATCAAAGTATCATTCTAATTCTCTTATACATGTTTTATAACACACTTTTTAATTTTTTTTATAAATTGTACCTAGATCACTACTCAACCTTTTTGTAATTAATTTTCTATATTAATAATGGCTGGAGACGGCTTGAATGGGTAATGAAGAAAAACTTTAATATAAGTTAT
>NW_013665818.1:824896-844710 GCF_000517525.1 Limulus polyphemus | reverse complement strand
TCGTGGGTTCCTCGTCATCGAATTTTCTATATTGTTTCTCTGTGTACATTTATTTATCTGTTTTCAGTGTACTATTAAGATTACCACAGCTTGGTACTCCTTGTTCTTTCCATGTTATGTAAATATTTATTGTCATTTGTAAATAAAATTCAAAATTGGTATCACACTCCATGGCCTAAGATCTTTATGATGTCTTCCCTATTAATTTCTCTGACCCTGGCATGTAGTTATCAATTGTATGCACACACAGTAATCTGGAGTGAAGTTGGAGGGTTCTGGAAATGACCCCTTAACGTTGGTCCAGCGCGCCGGGTTACTTGTACCATCCTGGAGGAGTCATTACAGCTTAACTGCCCTCCCAATTTATCCAAAATTAGATTATGTTTAATTACGAGGACCTATTACAAGTGTGGCATCCGTGGTTTCACATAAAAAATTACTTAGAAGTTTGGTTATATCCCAATAGATGGAGACAATACTGAACTATTATATAAAGTTTTATTTAAACACAAAAGAAGCAAATTCGTTTTCAATACTTATATCAAGTGTCACTACTTCATATTTGCTTCAAATGGATTCTTTGACACAATGAACAATCATTATTGTAAATCTCTCTCATTATTCATAATACCAACTCAAGTTTAACATGATGATGTATTTTAACCACTGTTATCATTTGTTTATGCTCAGTATCAGTGCCAAACTTACCTGACTTTAATATAAGTAGTAAACTGCAAAGAAATTATTAATTATTAATATATGTAATAAACTGGTGAGAAATTAATAATTCTTAATATAAGTAATAACCTGATGCGAATTTGATATTGTGAAATAATAGTAATAATCTTATGAGAATTTAGTAATGATTAATAATAGTGTAATAAACAGATATTATTATAATAATGCTTAATAAGATAAATAAACATATATGATTATAATAATTCATAACATAAATGATAAAATGATGTATATTTGATAATGCTTATTAAAAGTAGTAAACTGATACTAATGATAATAATGGTTAATTTAAAGTAATGAACTGATAAGAATTTAACAATGCTTAATATAAGTAATAAACTGAGGAGAATTTAACAATGCTTAACATAAGTAACAAGCTGATGAGAATTTAGTCATGCTTAATACAAGTAATAAACTGCTTAGAAATTAATAATGCTAAAAATAAAAATAAACTGAAGAGAATTGAGTACTTCTTAATATAAGTAAAAACTTGATGAGGATTTAATGATGATTAATATAAGTAACAAACTGATGAGTATGTAATAATGCTTAATATAAGGAATCAACTGATTAGAATTTAATAATGCTTAATATAAGAAATAAACTGATTAGAATTTAATAATGCTTAATATGAGGAATAAACTGATTAGAATTTAATAATGCTTAATATAAGTAATAAATTGATGAGGAATTCATTATGCTTGATATTAGTAATAAAGAGATCAAAATGTAATAATGCTTAACAAAGTAATATATGATGAGAATTTAATAATGCTTAATATATCTAATAAACTGATAAGAAATTAATAATGGTTAATATTACAAATAAACTGATAAGAAATTAATAATGGTTAATATTACAAATAAACTGATGAGAATTTAATACTGGTTAATATAAGTAACAAACTGATGAGAATTTAATACTGGTTAATATAAGTAACAAACTGATGAGAATGTAATAATGCTTAATATCAGTAATAAACTGATGCGAATTTAATATTAATTAAAAATATAACCTCATGAGAATTTAATAATGCTCAACATAAGTAAGAAACTGTTGAACATTTATAATGATTAATATAAATAATAAAGTGATGACAATTAAATAATGCTTAATATAAGTAATAAACTGATAAGAATATAGTATTGCTTACCATAACTAATAAACTGATGAGAATGTAATAATCACTAATATAGCAATAAACTGATGTAAATTCAATAATGCTTAGTAAAAGTAATAAAAATGATAAGAAATTAATAATGCTTAATATGAGAAAAAATTGTTTAGAATTTAATAATGCTTAATATAAGTAATAAACTGATATGATTTTAATAATTCTTAGTACAAGTGATAAAGTGATGTGAATTTAAAAATGCTTTTTAAAAGTAGTAAACTGCTGCTAATTTAATAATGGTTAATTTAAAGTAATGAACTGATAACATTTTAATGAAGCATAATATAGGTAATGTACAGATGGTAATTTAATAATGATTAACATAAGTAACAAATTGATGAGAAATTAATAATATTTAATATAAGCAATAAACTGATTGGAAATTAATAAAGCATAATATAGGTAATATACAGGTGAGATTTTAATAATGCTTAATATATGTAACAAATTGAGTAGAATGCAATATTGCTTAATATCAGTAACAAATTGAGTAAAATGTTATAATGCTTAATATCAGTAATAAACTGATGCGAATTTAATAATGCTTAAAAATATAACCTCATGGGAATTTAATAATGCTCAATATAAGTAAGAAACTGTTGAACATTTATAATGATTAATATAAGTAATAAAGTGATGAGAATTTAATAATGCTTAATACAAGTAATGATCTCGTTCCAATGTAAAAATACTTAATATAAGTAGAAAATTGATGAGAATTAAATAATGCTTAATATAATTAATAAACTGTTGAAAAAATTATAATGATTAATATAAGTACTAAACTGATGAGAAATGAATAATGCTTAATATAAGCAATAAACTGATGCGATTTCAGTAATAATTAATATAAGAAATAAACTGATGTGATTTCAATAATGCTTAATATAAGTAATAAACATATGAAAATTTAATATTCCTTTATATAAATAACAAACTGAAGATAAATTGACAATGCTTAATATGAGTAATATAATTTAGAGAATTTAATAACCCTTAACATGAGTAACAAGCTGTTGAGAATATAATAATGTTTAATATAAGTACTAAACTGGTGAGAATTTAACAATTCTTAATTTAAGTAATTTTACTGATGAGAATTTAACAATTCTTAATATAATTAATTTACTGATGAGAATTTAACAATTCTTAATATAAGTAATATACTGATGAGAATTTAATAATGCTTAATATAATTAAGTAACTGAAGACAATTTAATAGTGTTTAATATAACTAACAAATTGAAGAGAATATTTAATGATTAAAAAGATATAACCGGATGAAAATTTAATATTGCTGAATATAAGTAACATTCTGATGAGAAATTAATAATGCTTAAAAAATATAACCTGATGGGATATTAATAATACTTAACAACTATTACCTGATGAGAATTTATTAATGCTTAATATAAGTAATAAACTGAAAAGAAATTAATAATGCTTAATATAAGTAAAAAACTAAAGAGAAATTAATAAAGCTTAATATAAGTAATAAAATGATGCGAATTTAATAATGGTTAAATAATATAACCTGATGAGAATTTGATAATGCTTAAAAAATATAACCCGATGAGAATTTAATAATGCTTAAGTTAAGTAATAAACTGTTCAGAATTTAATAATGATTAATATAAGTAATAAACTGATGAGAATTTAATAATGCTTACCATACTTAACAAACTGATGAGAATATAATAATCACTAATATAAGTAATAAATTGATGCGAATTTAATAATGCTTAGAGCACTTTCGGCACAAGTATGTCTTTTTATGACTGCGAGTTGTTTATAATTAAGCTCAACAGATACTTGATATCATAAGTATGATATGCAAAAACAATATTAATTTTTTAAGTCCTGGGGTCTACAGTTATTAGCTTAAATTAATACTATTAATCTAGGAAACAATAGAATATTTTATAGTCACTTTTATGAAAATGCGATTGAATTTATGACACATTCGATTAATAAGCTAATTAACTCGAGAACTTATTTTATTTTCCTGTATATAGACCGAATGAATATGAGATAATTAACTCGAGAACATATTTTATTTTCCTGTATATAGACCGAATGAAACTAAGCTAATTAACTCGAGAACATATTTTATTTTCCTGTATATAGACCGAATGAAACTAAGCTAATTAACTCGAGAACATATTTTTATTTTCCTGTATATAGACCGAATGAGCATAAGATAATTAATTCGAGAACGTATTTTATTATCCTGTATATAAACCGAATGAACATAAGATAATTAACTAGAGAACACATTTTATTTTCCTGTATATAGACCGAATGAACATAAAATAAAATCGATAACATATTTTATTCTTCTGAATATAGACCGAATGAACATAAGATAATTAACTTGAAAACACATTTTCCTGTATTAGACCGAATGAACATAAGATAATTAACTCGAAAACACATTTTCCTGTATATAGACCGAATGAACATAAGATAATTAACTCGAGAACATATCTTATTTTCCTGTATATAGATCGAATGAACATAAGATAGTTAACTTTTGTATACCTAAGACGAACTGGTGAATATTCAAAACTTAGGTAAAGAACAGTTTGTATACTTGTCGACATTTTGAAGAGTGATAACAAGTTGTACTTGCGTTAGCTTACTGTAAGCTAAAAACATTGAATTCGTGATAGCTTAGTTTTATTGTTCGAACAAATCTCATTATTATCATTTAAACAATTCGTTTTATAGTATATTGCTATGGTTATGGATATAAGCAGCCATTTTTATCAAATCAAAAACTGTTTTTTTTTGGGGGGGCGGGTATTGCACGTTAAACAAGCTCAACTTTCTTATAAGACCTTAATGACGTTGTTCTGTAAAACACCAGCTCGTTTTTATACATGTTTACTCGCCCGATATAGTATTTCATCTAGTAAGATAATATTCTCATATGAAGGAATCCAGCATCTCAAAGACGCGACAAGAGTAATAGAAAATAAACTATCTTGTAACTATAAAGGTTAAAAAAATCCTAAATGTAAAGTAAATAACAAAGCTGTGTAATGGCTTGATCGAATATTGAGCATTAAGCTCTTTAGAAAATCTTCCAAGAAAGGTTGTAGGTCAAGGATTGGTGCCACCCTCCGTGTACCGACTTCCGCGACCACATCCGTGTCGGTAGTAAACACTAACTCTAACCTCTGACCTCGCCTCTAGTAACAACTTCTAGAGTTGTGGGACGATGTCTAACATACCTTTATATGGACTATACACTGCCCAGTGGAATCCTGAGCACTTAAACACTTCAAGTCCTCTTAGAGCGGAACATAGAACCTCAGAAGACGCGGTGTAAAACATAGAATATGTACTGTAATTGATGCCATTAACAAGCTCTCCGCTTGGTTCTCCTTTCTTGGAGGGTCCTGTTGATATCGAGATGATAGCTAGACATCTCTCCTTCATATATAATCTTACCATCCTAATCAACTAATTGTTTAATGACACGCTTTATCAGACATCACCAAAAACTTGTATCATGGTGACAATTGATAAATATTTTCCTCTATTACCTTATACTGTAAAGAAATGCTTAAATACATCTTCGTACTATACTGATTACTAATATTTAGTTTTATCATACTGAAAAGCTAGGGTATATGTTTTTGTAGAACAAACACACGTGGTATGTAACCAGTTATCATACTTAAAAACCCAAATTTCATCTATACCATAAGGATGGCTGTTATGATATGTATTAATTGTGATAGTGGCTAATTGACTTTAAGGAAAGCGATGGATAATATATAATGTATACTACACGATTTTTATTCATTTCTATCAAGACTTCTTGAACCTACGTATTTTTCTAACACCGTGAATCATGTCCTAGAGTCACTTTCACCTATTTTACAAACTTTACGTCCTAAAGTTAATTTCGCCCGTGTTAAAGACATTTATATCTTAGGAGTTGTTTTCACCTGTATTACAAACGTTTATGTTCTAAAGAAAATTTCGCCCGAGTTACAGACATGAAAATTACAAATGACAATTACAAACACTAAAACAATACAAAACAAATTATAATTAACCCAAAAGCTTTTAGTTTATCCAGGTTAATACCAGTATCTATTTCGTATTTTATTTAATCATTTTATTTTATTTTATTTTATTTAGATTAAAAGTAACAATAATTCATCATATTACCTTCAAAGGTATTCTATATTTTTATAAAAACCCTGTAACCCGAACGATTTCGAAAGGTGGACCTTTCTTCTTCAGGTTATACTCAATCACAAAGTTATTTTAGAAGCACCGTAAGTTTAGTTAAATTTTTATTTTGTGTCATTATAGACAAATTAATAAATATTTTGGTACTAAGTAATAGAAATGTTTATCTATAATCTCCTTTTTAACTACCGTAATTTTATTAGGGTAATCATAATTTTTATTTGTAACTAATAACTTTAATTCTTTATTAATGATGATATTCTGTATATTAATAAATATCTCACAGAAAATATTGTTAGTAAAATATACCTATTATAGTTTGTTTTTAATTATTCACAAAGCTACACAAGGGCTCTCTGTGCTCTGCCCACCACAGGTATCGAAACCCGGTTTCTAGCGTTGAACGTCCGCAGACATACCGCTGTCCCACTGGAGGCACCTATTATAGATTGTTGCATTTTTATCATTTTGTATAATATTAAAAAAAAACAATGCCCTACTATTTGCAAATCATTTTTAATTTGAAATTTTAGTTCTTATATATATATATCATCAGAGCAAAATGTTAATTCTTTATCATCAGCAAACACAGTAGATTTACAATTTATACTTAGATAACATAAATCATTTATGTATATCGTAAAAAAATAGCTCCATGTACAGAACCTTGTGAAACACAATTTGTTACTTTCGCATCACTTACCTATAACGATGGTGGAAGTTATATATTAGAAATGACTACTGCACAAATTAAAACTAGCAATGGTGGTAATACTTGTTAAACTTAAAATATTAGACATAACTGTGGTGCTAGTTAAAATAAAAGTCAGGATTGTGGTATAAAATATACAACAGTATAACAATGATACAAGGTTAATATTAAACACCTAATTTATTCCCGTGAAATAGTAAATATATCTACAATATAAATTAAATACTGGTCATGACCGTGATGAAAGTTCTAGCTATGACTATAATACAATGGTACATGTTAATTTTGTCATGACTACGGTATAAGTTAAAGAACTAGACTTGGCTGTATCACAAGTCCAATACTACCCATGTCTATAGAGCGAGATAAATATTAGTCATGGTTATGGTCAACCTAAATATTAATCATAACAATGAAACAAATTAAAAACAAGAGACGAATATGATATCATTTAAGTGCTAATTATTACTATATCAAATAGTATCCATGGCTTTAGTATCAGTTGAATATAATACTTTATTATATTAACATTTAGACATTAGATAAGAATATGATGTAAGTCAAGTACTAAGCATAATAGTGGTACAAATTAAATACTAGCCATGACTACAGCATTATCTAACTACAATATATGGCAATGGTGCAGTATAAGTACTGGAAAGGACTTTTACTAAACATTACCAAGATACAAGTGATCTATTAAACATGGTTGCGGTATAACTTTTGCCATTGTCATGATATGTTAGATACCAACCATGACTATGCCCCAGACCAACTATTAGGTATGGGATAAGTTAAATACTACCTAGGACAACGACACAAGTTACACACTGGTCAAGACTATAGTGGAAGTTAAATACTACGTATAGCTAGGGTACAATATATCAACGACTAGAGCACAAGTGTAAAGTATAATGCCATAATGGTATACGCCATATACTAGAAATGTAAACTAGCCTAGTCTAGAGTACAAGTTAGATCTTAAACTCTAACTGATAACCACAATAGTACAGAAGTTCAATACTAGACTGGACAATAATACAAGTTAAATACGGAACATATCATTAAATAATAGCCACACTTATGGTGCAAACTAATTACTAGACTGGACAATAATACAAGTAAAACACCAGTCCTTATTACAGTCGAAGATTTGATGATACAAGAAAAGTATGTTAACGACTGTGATACAGGTTTAACACTTGACACCACACTGGTATAGGTGCAGTTTAACTATTATCAATAGCTATGGTGTAACGTAAGTAGTAAATGTAAGTACTAGTCTTGATCATGATACATTTTATATATAATCCATGAATATTCTGCGAGATAAGTACCAGTCATGACTACGGTTCAAAGTAATTGTTGGTCATGACAATAGTACAAGTAAAGTACTAGACACTACTGTATTGTAACCTATACAACTGCCATGACATTAATAGTTATCTTTTTCACCACATAGCGAGCGCGTTTTTTGTATTCCAATACCTATATCTACGGGAAATCACCCTGTTTAACATACTGACGAAAATCAAGAGCTCTTGCCAACTGGGCTGAAGGAGTAATTCGCGTGCTAATGTTAATAAAATGCTTTCTTGACTGCTAAAAAATCTCTATGATACACTGATCCCTACAAACGATGGTCTCGGGCCTAACAACGAAAGGTTTGGGTGGCTAGGTTGTATAACAATATTTCTATATGTTATTCAAACACTTACATCTCTGTAGACTTGATACTGCGATCAACGAGGTAACAAAAAAACGTTCGTACAAGCTGAACTGAAGAGTTAATTTACTGGCTATCATATTTACACTAAGTTTATATATTGTGCTTATATAAACGGAGTTTAACATTAAATATTCGTTTCTTCATTAAATATATTGTGTATAGCAGTATCGTGTACTTCGCTTAAACTATTCAACAACAGTTCTAACATCAGTATCAAAATTCATTGCAAATGGAAAACTGCTTTGTTCGAACTACACTTTGGACACGTATATACATGTTAAACTTTTTGGAACAGATAACTGGCAGTATTCATTGGTGAGTTCCTGTAGTGTATTAAATTTATTGTCGCAGATACATTTATCAATCTCAATCTAGACTTTTTCCAAGCCAATGAAAACAAATTAATAACGTATACCCCTAATTGCAAGTAACAAAGGCTAGTGTAATGGTTTTGTAGAAGGTAGTGGCGTACGTTTTATTAGTTGGAGGCTGTATTAAATCACATTTTTGATATATGTATTCTTCTAATGATTAAGCAGGGTAGAGAAAGTTAAAGATTTGGTCAAATTCATCCGCTCATAATGTGGTTAAGTGTAGTTTTGAACATATACTTCCGTAAATAATTAAACAGTTGTGTATAGCGCATATCTCTTGGCTAAGTTAAATGGCTTTGGTTAAAATATGCAATATTTTTAAGTACTATACTATCGCTGAACAAGCTCGGAACTCTGTGGTATTGACAAGAAAGTAATAGTGTTAGCGGTGAAATATTATATAGTTCAACTTAATTCCGAGTCCAAGCTGATTAGAATGATTTCGAACGGACATCAAAGTTTTAAACCAGTGAAATATCGTGCAAGCTACGTTATTATAATAAGAACAATGTCACCATGGACATCTACTGACGCATCAGAATTGTGAGTGTTAACTTCTCTCTTTGTTTTTTTTTATGGGAATTAGTCTACACATAAGTATATTGTACTGTTTATATGTTTCTAAATAATTTTTATTAGTTTGGCAAATACAATATAAAGTTAGATTGGAAGACCAGTAGAGGAATGTTAACTTGGGCAATTGGGGAGGAAACGAGCAAATTTTGGAATGATGACTGTTCAAACAGGTAGTAAGCCATTTCAAAATCTAACAGAGAAGAAGGTAAACATTAAAGACTTTATTATGGAATACAAGTATCTGAATGCTAAAACTAGTTATCTCGTGGATTATCAAGGAAAATAGCAATATCATCAATTAGGTGGGTGTAGAAGCTCTTATATTACAGTTAGAGATTCATGGAATGGGTATTTGTTTGGCTGTTTATTTTAGAACTTGGACTATCTGCTGTGTCCACCGCGGAGAATCGAACCACTGATTTTAGCGTTGTAAATTTACCACTATCCCACCGGAGGACGATATTCAAGAAATAGAGACTGATGTATTTAAAACACGGACAGTATTTGAGTGCGAAAAAATTTAATGAAGATGTTGCAAAAGAGATAAGAATGTGGAAACATGAACCGATTATGAGAAATGCATGTGATACAGGATGTACAGCACCGTTGTCTTTGATTAAGTGAAAACTAATGGCCAATCTATTGTAGAGCAAGAATCGATAGAAGCTGATGAAATGTATGTGGAATAAGATGTAATTCAAGGTTTATACATTACTCAGATTCAGTGAAAATACAAAACCTATTCCTCATCCGTGTATTATTCAGTTGGATGTAAAAATATATATAAAGAAAATAAAGTGACTTGCGCTCAGTACGTCTAATACTGCTAGAAGTGGATCAGTGTGTCAACCATCCAAACAATTGAATGTTAGAAGTGGATCTGGCAATGCGTGAATTTCCCATTCAACAATTAAATGTTGGAAATGGATCTAGCAATCAGTGAGTCATCTGTTCAAACATTCGATTAGTAGAAGGGAATCTGATAATCAATGAGTCACTCATTCAAACAATTGAATGTATTGAAGTATAATTTTGTGCAACTGAGTAATTCTGCTTTACATGTATTAAGTATTGTGAATAAAGTATTTGTGTGTGTTCAATTACTTTAGTAAGAGGACACTATTTTAATGAGTGCTATAAATCATTTACTAAGCTCGAAACTTTGTTTGTAATTTTCACATAGAAGTAGACACCCAGTACTAGAGCTACTTATATTGATTCGCATGCACAAAATGTATCGTTATAACAGTTCTCTCCAAACAACAAAGGTAACTTTAAAATGTAGTAGCGACATAAGATATACTTATCTACAAGATATTTCTAGGAGCCTATATACCGATTAGAAAAGAAAAAACAACAACAATCGACACAATTTTATAAAATTAGTTTTCATTGTTGTTAAGTGCAAAGCTGCATAATAAACTATCAGTGCTGTGCCCACCACGAGTATCGAAACCCGTTTTTTAGTGTTATAAGCCTTCAAACTTACCACTGAGACACTGTGAAGCTAACTAAAACAAGAGCACCAACGACTTTCTAAAAATAGTGAAATCGAAGATTTGTTCGAAATTGTTGCATAAAATGTTATGATCATATATACGTTACATGGAAATCAAAGCTCTTGAGATTTTGAATGCCTTTTATTCTGATCATAAAACTTTTCTCTTGTGGTATCTAAGGAGCAATGGAAAACAAATGATCAGCTATGGCCTTCAACTACAGCCTTGTTAGGATGCGCAAAGTTTCTTCAAACTGAAACATTTCTGGTCACAACGTGAACGAAACCTGAGCACTATAAATCTAACTAAAGAGCTCGGCAGAATTGTTCTCTTTTGGGTGTATATAAATAAACTTCAAGCCAACTTTTATGCTGATGGGCTACTTTTTCTAATATAGAGCTAGTGTAGTAAGTAGTTAAAAAGTGTATAACTAGCCAGGGCTCGAGGGTTAGCTTTTAGTTCTGTTGCTAGAACGAGAGATCTCGAGTTCAAATCCGAGGCAAGGAAATAGACGGAGAAAAAACATATTACCACACTGACGCCCAACTAGTGGCTGTGGACACCCTGAAGTTAGACCCGAGGACGTGCCTTGTTTATGAAAGGGTAAACACATAGTAGTTTGAGTTGTTAAAAAGTGCATTACTAGCTAACTATGGAGAGAAGGGATAGCCCCTTTAGCTCAGTTGGTAGAGCACTTGCCTCGTGTTTCGGATCAAATCTTTGGAAAATTCCATAGGCATGATACCACTCTTGGTAGCTTGTAGTTAAATTAAGTTAACGTCTAAAACTTTATTTGTCTCGGTCCTTAATCGCCTCAGAGCAACAAAGAAAAATCCCTCTTTTACATCGTTTAGACTTTAGACTTTTAATAAAACATTATGTTCTGATCTTGATAACTAGGAACCCACTTTTAAGAAAATCAAAGTTTTGAGACGGTTTGACTGAGTAATGAAAAACTTTATTAGTCGAAACATCGTACAGTTATAATAATGGTTTTTCATTATCCAGTCCAGTCAAGCCGTCTTAAAACTTTTAATATACTCTGATCGAATGGAAACTTTATTGGCACTTGATTTATCTCCAAACTTTGCAGGGGACTCATGTTTTCTAAAACTCTTCCTCAACAACTGTCGTGTGAATATCCATAGCTAATTCCTTATGATTTTCCATAAATTCCTGTGTTCCTATTATATGGGATGTTGTTGAATGTAAGACCTAAGCTCCTTGATTGTGAAGTTAGCTATTTTGAGTTTCATCCTATTATTAGTTTCTAAGATCCTTCTGAAATTTCTGTCATTGTTAAGAGTTCTTGAATTATCGCACTGGTGCACAGAGATAAGTCATCACATATAATACAAATTGGCCATACTAGCAGAACTATCCGCACTCCGGGAAGGTATAACTGTTTGTTCCTGCTGAAGGCTATTGAGCCTGTGGCCTTTTCTGGAATTGTCTGACAGTTCTACAATAATGCACTTATACTTGACATTCAATAATGTTCACCATCCACGAGAAAAAGGATTTTATTGAAGTACTTCTTTGTAGACGCAGTTATCAATGAAAGTGTCTTGCTTTTCTATTGCAACACTCATGAGACTTTCACTAAAAAAAATAAAAAAAAAAAATATTTCTTAAGTTCGTTTTTTGATTGTTTTATACTTGAAACTTACTCCTTTTTGTAATTTCTATTGGTTAAATCTGAAACATATAATTTTTGTGGAAATTTCAATTGTTTTATTTATTGCTCAGCTGTAAAAATGCTGCCTAGTTCTAAAAATGTTACCCAGTTATGATTGGTGATGATCGGTGCGGTAGTTTTCGAGACCCTAGTTTTGGACGTATACATTGTAAGCTCAAGGATGAAAAGATTTCTGAAAACCACAGTCAAGCAGGCATTTGACCTTTTGCTTTAGACGATGTTTCTGAGCTTTCCCACATTTTAAAAATCAAACTCCCTCTGACACTTTCATCGTTTCTTTATTAAACTGGTGAAGGGAAAGCGGACTACAGGGTCTACATTTCTAGTTCTCAATGCTGGGCGATTGCGATCTGCTTCGTATTTGGCTGCTAATGTGGTATTTTCTTCTTTTTTTTTCACGACATACACTCTCGCTTCTGATCTAAACACGAGACCTCTCGCACATCAGGCGAATGCTCTACCAATTGAGTTAAAGAGCTAGCTCCCTAGTACTTGTTAATAAGGCACTTTTTAATACACAAACTAATACACTAGATGAGTGTATGTGGCTTGATGTTTTCGATGACCATTTTGGTTTTGTTAACTAATTTTGTCGAAATATGTCTAAAGTTTCCTGGGTGCTAGCTTGTGCAGCTAGAATCAAACTATATTATAAAGGTGTGTAGCTAGAAAAAAATATACCAAGTTAAACTATACAATTTACTTTCTTTTGTGAGAACGACGTATAGACTAAAAGAGTTTGGCTCTAACTTGTGAATACCACACACAATATATAAAAGACCTTCACAATACAAATCTTGACAGAACCTCTCAACATTAGGAGTGTTGAGATCATAACTTTAACGCAAAGTTAAGTGTTACCGCATATCAGATTACCAGTGATTGCCCTAGAAGTCTGTTGTAAACACGACTTTCTGACGGTTTCTTTTCATTCCATTCTCTTGCAGGAAAATTTTAGTGGTAACTTTTACCGTATTTGTCAACTCAAATAACCACCGGTCTGAGACTTCAATTACCCGTGTAGTCGCCATCATTGGGTTCTCTACAGACTTAACTCTCATTAATCATGATTCGTATCAACTGGAAACATGAAACTTAATCTACATGGGTCTACAGAGGTTAGAAACCAACAAACACTAGAAGAGAATAAACAAGAATTGTATTAATTTTATTAAATGTCAGTGATGTGGTAGATTTATAAACAGATACATGTGGTATGTTTGTTATATGCGTATTTTAGTGTGTAAAATAATTTAGTGATAAAGTAATTTAATTTTGCTTTACATTAACACATTATTTGGGGTGAAGAGTTGCTTGCCAGAGACAAAAGTCATTTAAATTTGCCCCCATGATTTGTTTGTTTGAGTTATTGTGGATATAAACGATAGTAACTTTACATATAAGCAATGTTTTTTTTACAGTAAGACTGCTTATTTTCGTTGTATAAATAAAATGGAGAAATCGCATCGGCGATAAATGACTGTTTAAAAAACAAAACACTTAGTTGAATATTATTCGCAAATATTATTTTATATTGTGGATATTTTACAGTTAATTGCCCTTAGTCAGACTTAGGTTATAGTTTGCTCTGACGTAGGGCGGTTTTCTGAAACGTGCCCTCCTTCCCTCCAAAATCAAGTAATACTTTAATCGTTTTTATTTCCCAAACATTATGGTAAAAAAATATGTTCTTGGTTTTTACAGCTTTACAGCCTGAGCATTTTTGTACTCTAAACTGTCTTCTAAATTATAGCAATGTCTTTGCAACTTACAGAAATAAAAAAACAAATACTTTTTTCTATTTAGGTTAGTGCGCATAACGTTTAACTTCTAGTAGTTTTTGAGATGATGCTTAGAAGTACATGCACATACCAATCAGATTTGTTATTTCATGTAATTTTATTCGGTGACGAGCAAGAAGCTTTAGAGAATCTGTTTCTTGTCTTCAAATCGTCCTGGAATGAACCTCTTTGTTGGATCGTAATAAAACTTCCATGTTGCATAAGAACTGAATGTCTTACTAAAACCTCATAGAGAAACACTATAGTCTGTAAACAAAGTAGGTGACTTTCACTTGCGCAAGTTATGTGACCTTTTTAGGATAAACAGCTGTCAGTTTTTAACTTGCTTTAATGTTTTTCTTGTTTGTATTGAAAGCTTTATACTCCCTTCTTTCTGAAAGAAAACTTTTGAAACTGTACAGCTCCGAACTTGAACTGAAAACATATAAACTCATATTGAGATACGAAACCCATTCTATGACCCAATATGAACTGCACTTTCGAGTAACAACTTTCATTAGCTCTTTATGTTGACGATAGAGAACAGTAACGTGTATAAATGACGTTCTTGTGGCAGTAAGTTTTAATATGAAAAACAATTACACATTTAAAATTATAGGTGCAAATAGTTTGTTTGTTTATTTTTTTCAGCTGTGGCAATATCTCTGCACCTGTAAAAGCAGATGTAGATTTACTCGTTTGTTTTATTTTATCGCAAACTTGTGCAATGGAATACTTGCGCTGTGTCCGTCGCAGGGATCTCACTAGGAATCCACCTCTAGGAGTATGGAAGTGGTTTATTTTTCTACAAGGTGCAATGGAATTTCCTTTTGAAATAAATAAAGAACACAGGTAGCTTGAAAGTTTGCAATCGTGAATCGAATTTATCACTCATTAAAATTAAGTCGTGAGACAAAAAGTCAAAACAAATGGTTCAAAAATGATGTTCTAAGTAATATACTTGTTACTTTTGTTGTATATAGATATACTGGGCACAAGAGTAGCTTGGAATTATAGTATTATTTATTAGTTTATTAAAATACCCAAGTTTTACCACCAAATCACATTCACGGTTAATAACAAGTTTTATTTGCTTATTGAATTTCGTAAAATGTTACTAGAGGGCAATCCGCGCTAGCCAGTTCTAATTTTAAAGTGATAGACTAGAGAGAAGGCAGCTAGTCATCGCCACCCACTGCTAACTCTTGCGCTACTCTTTACCAACGACCATTGGGATTGACATTCACGTTATAATACATCCACGCCTGAAAAGGCAACGGATTTCAATCCCTTGATCCAGCAGATTTGCGAGTCGAGCACCATAACCAATTGTCCATGCCAGGCCTACTAGTGTAAATTCTGATTGAAATAAGGCTAACTACATAGTTTGTTTTATAAAATTAGCCTCACTAATTCATAAACTATTTTTTATTCTGCTCTGACAAGAATTACATATATCAACACACAAGCCCATAATATATTGAATCATCAGTTCGATATGTTCACTGAAACGATGTTTTTGCTGTTATTCTAATAACATCTTTACTGAATTCTGTCAGCATAGCAGGTTTAGATTAGACCTAAATTCCTAAATCCGTATTCAAAATATATTTCATAATCGTAAAACTGACAATAAAAAAAAAATACCAATAATACTGAAAAGAACTTTAAACTTTATAACTAATAATATTAGTGCACATGGGCACACACAAAAATATTTTCAGTGGGGGTATGCAAGGGATCAGCCTTTACAGTGTAAATCAACAGACTAAAAGAATATGTGTTATGTGTACTTAAACGCAAACACAAGTTTTAATAAAAATTACTAAAAATATCTAGTTTAACTACGATGTTAAATTTACATCATAATACGTGGAATTTTTTGTGAAATGTAAGAGGGGCAAATGCCCCCCTCTTGCTCCTTCCTGTGGGCGCCCATGTTAATCCAGTTAACTTTAAAGAATAAAATAGTATGTTGTTGCTTAGAAACATATAAAACCAGCTTACAGAAGAAAAAAAAATATATATATATATATGCACATTCATGAGCGTTTATGTACGTGGAGTAGTTCACATTCTTTCAACAGTGAAAACTAAGCAAAGATACAAAAAGTGCTAAGAACCATAAATAAAGGAACATTATTCGTCTGTTACCTATGTTCTTTCACTAATAGGAAGGCTTCTATGGGTATATAATGTAGTTTGCAATTTCATTAAAGTAATTTTTACCTTGTAAAAACTTCAATTTTGATAAAGATCAAACTTATCATTTCGATTCTCTTTTGCACTAAGCGAATTATTAACAATTATTTACAATAGGTATCAATGATATCGGTGCTCACTAGCTGCATTTACCTCGTTTCAACGGTTAACAATAATTACCTACGAACTATTTTTCGAAGTGCCACACTTAGAACCGGCCACAATATATACAGTGCAAATAATAACACCTAGTGTTTTATCCGCGGCATAGCGGCTCATAGTATGGCTCTGAGTTGTTGTTTTTTCAAGTACAAACGTTTAGCTCATAGCTCTATCTCTTGACTGATTTCAGATCTAATTACAGCCGCAGCTATTGAGAATTTCCTATTTTGTTTTCTCCCTTTATATTTAGTGTATACCAAGGACAAAAAATATATCAGTGCTGATATTAAGAAGTGTGAATTGGAGAAACTAGCGTGATTTGTTAACGGAGATAGAAAAATATGGTGTGTAAAAAGATTATTTTAAGTACGGTAGTACTGAGCAGTAGGGATTGACAAGGATTCCAAATAATTCACGCGCCGAAAAAAACATCCTATCGAATTTCTAAGTGAAAAACCGACCATTCAAAGTATTGTTTACGATATATAATGCGCATATAGACTAATAGTACGCTAGAAAGGTCGCTAAAATTTCCAAGTTAAGTATTTTTAAAACAGCAACTTTTTCCTCTACAGCCTACCTACCTGATCACGTCAGCGGGCTTAGTACCTAGACAGCTCGGACTATCGCTACAAGATTTTCCCAGCTTACTTGACTGGTCTGTGGGTATCTGCTTTTGATATTCCGATAAAATCCATATATATATATAGGTATAATATAAATGGTAAACGTATCATGCACGTACTTAAGTATCTTTTCAACCCAAACGATGACGCTACATATCGATGTATAGACACGCGACAGTTTCTAAAGGTAAAGTATATACTTTATACAGGTATAACATAAAGTAAAGGCTAAATAAGTATCCTATTCCAGTTTAATCCATCAGCTGTTACTTATATTAAGGATTATTACATCAGTTTGTTACTTATATTAAGCATTATTAAATTCTCACCTGTTTATTACTCATATTAAATTATCTTCAGTTTATTACTTATATTAAGGATTATTAAATTCCTATCTGTTTATTACTTATATTAAGAAATATTAAATTCTCACCAGTTTATTACTGATATTAGAAATTATTAATTTCTCACTAGTTTATTACATATATTAAGCATTATTACATTCTCATCAGTTTATTACTTAAAGAAGAGCACTAGAAATTTGTGAAATTCAAAATTAAGTTGGGATCCTGTATAAAAAGTAATGAAATAATAATAAAAACCACAATCAGAAAGTTATAAAATGTAATCCTTACTTTGGCCTACTGATAAGTGTATAAAGCTGCCAAAGTAGGGATTAAATATTATAAAATTGTGAGTGTGGTTTTAATTCTTGTTACATTACTTTTTATAGCAGGATCCCTATTTCATTTTAAGACTCATATTTTTTTATACTCTTGTTTGTTTACTTTTATTTCTTCTTCTATAAAGTTTATATTTTACTTTCAGACATTGTCGCGTGTCTATTCATCGATATGTAGCACCATCTGTTGGGTTGAAAATTTATTTAAGTAACTGCATGATATGTTTACCATTTATATTATACCAGAACATATATGGATTTTTATCAGAATATCAAAAGTGTGTACCCACAGACCAATCAAATAACCTGAAGAAATCTTGTAGCGATAATCCGAGCCGTATAGGCGCTAGCCCTGCTGACGTGATAAGGTAGGTAGTTAATAGACAAAAAAAAATTCTTTTTTGGAAATTTCTGAATTGTTATACCATAAACGTTAGCAATCTTTTTAGCGTATTATTAGCATGTAAATGCATAATATATCGTAACAAATATTTTAAATAGTCGTTTTTTTTCGCATAGGAATTAGATAGGGTGGTTTTTCGGCGCGTGAATTATTTTTGATTCTTTGTCGATCCCTACTATTAAGTATTACCGTACTTAAATTCAAACATTATTATATTATCATCAGTTTATTACTTATATTAAGCATTAGTAATTTCTCAGCAGTTTATTGCTTATATTAAGCGTTATTAAATTCTCATCTCTTTATTACTTATGCCCGGACATCATTTACTGCACGATGTTTCAATTGGTTTCATTCTAAATTTTATTAAACTACTGTTACCACAGTGGAAATCACGCGACGCTGGGAGCATGCGCGCTGGAGTTTCTCGAAATATCATGAATTTGCCCGCTAGCTCGAGTGTGATCTAGATGCCCTCTTTTTTAATATATATAAGCCTGGAAAAGTGGCAGATAGATAAATGAGTCAAGCGAACAGTAGGCACCGTAAGAAAAGTGAATGAAGGAATGCTTTATGTGTTTGATTTCTTCATATATGTAGTCCGTTGAACACAGTCTTGTGGCTGTGTTTATGAGTTTTTCAGTGTATTGAGTTTTTGTGTGGTGTCATGAGCGGAATTCCAGGGGGTGTAGAGGCTGGTGTGTGTGTCCTTACAGTAAATTTTGGTTTTAAACCCGGTGTCCGATCTAATAATCTTGAGGCTAAGAAAAGATAACTATTTATTGTTTTCGTGTTCTATGGTAAATTTGATGTTGGGATGAATGGAGTTTATGTGTTCAAAGAAAGTTAATGTGTGTTCTGTAGAAGTGAAACCAGCAAAAGTATCATCGACGTATAGTGGGAGATGAAGCGAAGATTGTATGGCTTGTGTTTCGATCTGGGTCATAAATATTTTGGCAAGAACAGGCAAACAGGATTGCCCATACTTAAAACATCTATTTGAAGGAAATGTTCGTTGTTGAAAATGAAGTTAGTATTAATTTCGATTACGAGGAACCCACTTTGAGACTAAAAATGGTTGGAGACGGCTTGAATGGGTAATGAAGAAAAACTTTAATACAAGTTTAACATATCAACAAATGTACATCGTTTCGATAAGGTTTTGACAAGGTACCTGATGATGACAAAACCTTGTCGATACGTTGTACATTTGCTGTTATGTTAAACTTGTAATAAAGTTTTTCTTC
>NW_013665818.1:823842-824797 GCF_000517525.1 Limulus polyphemus | reverse complement strand
GGTCAAGGGCAATATTGCAAGCTTCATTGGCGGGGACTTCGATGAAGAGTGACACGACATCAAAACTAGCCGGCTTTAGAATTTAGTTGGTCTAGTGTATATTTGAAGGTATCTTTAAAAAATGAACATGAAGATGTCACATATGGTGTGAGAGCCCAGACTATGTATTTGCCAAGATTATAGTTGAAGGAATCATATGTGGACAGTTTAGATCGTAGGGAGGGCAGTCCTGTTTGTGTGGTTTAGGAATGCCATAGAGTTGTGGTGTGTGTGAATCAGTTTGACGTAGACAAAAATAAACATTGTCAGTACGTAAATTACCTTTTTTCATTTGTAATAAAGTTCTGTTTAGTTGTTTTTCGTGTGTGTTTGTTGGGTTGTTTGGGATGGCTTTGAATTTCTTTTTATCGGAAAGGGTGTCGTTCATTTTGTCGATGTATTCTGAATTGTTCATGAGTACAGTGTTGTTACCTTTATCAGCTTTTAGAATTTTAATGTTAGTGTCTTTTTTCAGATTATAAATGGATTTGGTCTCGTTACTTGTGAGGTTACTTTTCAGTTTACGGGATTGGTTGACTATATTAATAGTTTTTTCAAGAATTCTTTAAAAAGTTAGTTAAAATACAGTTTTTGGGAACTTCGGGAAATCACATTTTGTTGTAGTTGCCTGTAATAAAAGTCTGTTGGTTGATGTCGTGGATTTCTTTTCTCTGTAGTTGGGGGAAGTTTGAAGAAGAGGTGGTATTTTGTTCTTTTATGTAGTGGGTCTTCTGGCTAGATCTTCTATGCACGCCTTGAACTCTAGTCATGGAGCTATTTTGTGGTTGACGGTAAAGTTGAGGCCTTTGTTTAGAACTTGAAGTTCTGTGTCGTTAAGTGTCCGTAAGATCTGTTGATTATAAGGTTAGGCTAAGCTGCATTGTTGTGTTTCACTTCAAGTTGTTGTAGTTTCCTG
>NW_013665818.1:787625-823038 GCF_000517525.1 Limulus polyphemus | reverse complement strand
TATCTCTTCTAAGTCGTGCAACAGTATCCTGTCATGTGAACTCTTTGTTCCATACTGTATATATATATATCTTGTACCTGATGATGACGAAACTTTGTAAATTTGTTGTTATGCTTAAACTTATATTAAAGTTTTTCTTCATTACCCATTCAAGCCGTCTCCAAGCATTATTAATTTGATGATAGCTTGGTAGATCTATCGCCTGAATGTCCACTTTATTTGCATGTATTATGATTAGTGTGAGTAAGCCCACTAGAAGTCCTGCCTATTCTTGTTGACGTATCTTAATCATATGGCAAGCAAACCCTCATGTCATCAACTTTACTATTTTTTTATGAACTCGTACAAAGTGACATTTTAAATTTATTGCTATGCTTATGAAACTACTTATCAATGATCTCAGGATCAAATCTTTGTCCCTTAAAAACATTTACTCCGATTTTAAGTCACGATCATAAGTATAGATTTTGAGTGCTCCAACCACAAACGTGGAAAAGAAATATTTTTGTGGCCATTGTTTGTGTGTTTCTAAACTTGTATCAGGGTGTAATTATTTTCTATATTAAGCTTCTGATGTCAGAAGCTTCTTATATTCTAGTCCTTATCAAAAGTACTATTTTTGTAAATAATTATTTGTTGTTCGCAATTTTCAGCACCAATAATTTAATTTATCATCATTACATATTTCAGTGGGTGGTAATTCTATAAGATTTCATTTGTCATGTCATGGAAATTTTTTTTCCTCTAATGCTTTAAATGTATTGTAGATCTTATATACATTGATACTAATCATTGTAAAGTACCTTTTGCGTAATCTTTAGTTTAAGCGTCCTTTATTGTAATCTTCTTGGAATAATACCAAATGAATACCATAATATAATGATAGCTTTGAAAAAAGAAGTGGATTGATTTCAACACCATTACCTTTCCAATAATGGATGGAATTCGTTTAGACCACTAGTTAATATTATATTTATCATATTCAATCTCCTAGTAGGGTACAAAGTCAACTTTAATGTTAGTATTCTTAAAATATAATTATATTTATACTCTACATTACTGCTCTAAGTTCCATTCTGTGTGATGCATTTTTTTTTTTTTTGGAAATGTTTGACTCTTTATTCAAATGATCTTATATTGAGATAAGTTAAACTTTCGACCTGAATATTTAGGATAAAAGACCGAGAGTCTGCAGAATAACACATAGAGAAACAGATGAATCATTCAATAAAAAACATTATAAATATCTCAATAGATTTTTTACAGTATCTGAAATTTCAGTGCATAAAAAAAAGAGACATTAAACATCTTTCTCTATACATCCACCTTTTATATATTTCTTATTAAAACCAGAAATAGCTCTTGTAATGTCTTTTGTTCCTAGGATAAATTTTGCAGCTGTTTAAAAACTGAAACAGAATTTGTAATTCTTTAATCTAATAGTATCGTTGTTAAAGCTATACTATCTTATACACTTTTTATTTTAAAGACTTTATTAGGTTTCAACACTATTAGAAGGAATTGAAAGAAATTACCCTTTTCCAGAACGCTATACGTAAATCCTGTCAACGGGGATATATTACTACGAAACACAGACTTAATATCACACTAAAACAACAAAAAACAGCGTTTGTTGACTGCTAGATAGTTGGAAATGACGAACAATTCGATGAATAACAGTAATCAATGGTACTCTGTACGTGTTAATAAGTTAACAAGAAAAAAAAAATTAAATTATATTTTTCTATTATATGCTACTGCTGATGAGGTCTTTCGTTCAGTACTATATCTCAGTATACTATTGGTATTACAACAAGATAGTGAGAATCCCAGGAAAGACCTCCAAACTTAAACGGACAAGACTTGGAGGTTAAATTGTTTTCAGTTAGATGAACAACAGATTTGGTATTGTAGTGTACAGGAGGCACTATATGTTTAAGCAAAAAGTTAATGAAACAGTTTCACAATATATCGCTACAACATATTCTCACTCAGGAATGAAGTAGTCAGAGTTAGGGATTAACTAAATGCTTTTTATAGACCTTTATGTTCCCACAAGAATGAAGTTTATGTTCAGCCTATAAAACAAATTGTTTATTCTTAGAAAATTTTGTCTTTTTAATCGAGCAAAGTGAAGATACTCCTCTTTAAAAACTTGATTTGTTATAGATTTTGAACTTGTGTTTGTGTGGTATTTATCATAAAGTATCAGAGCAACTGAACACAACGTGTCGTAGCAGTTGGATGGAATTAGGTTTATTCTAAGTTGAAACTTAACAAAAACATATATAATATCAACTGTTTTATCAAGACAACGAATGAATAATTAGCATTGTAATTGGCAGTTAACTACAGCAGCACATTACTACCAGGAAGGCATCGATAGCGCGTGACTTTGCACAGTAATGATTGGTGTAAACTAATTTCCATCATATATTCTATAGGTTATTGATGTTATAGTTATTGATGAACTAGAAATTTTATATGAAAACACCATACAAATGCGTTTCAGATGAAACATTATGTAGATGAGTAGATTCTTCATCTCTAACAAATATTTATCTCGTAGTTGTTCTTTCACATACTTAACCTTTTGTCCATTTAGCTTTTGATTTAATACCGCATCATAAAGAAAACATTTTACAGCATGATGGAAACGTAGCTTAATTCAACTAAAATATCTTGCCTAAAAAAGTAATGATCGATTATTGTGCGTTGTTACTGAATTGACTATGATTTCGTGTAATAATTAGATTAAGTGTTGTTTTATAGTTCAATTCCATTTAGTATGAATGTCTGATTCGAACTTTTAAAAATGTTTCTATGTCTATTCAAAAATTTTTAGTAAGGTCAATATCTTGGATTTTAAAATATTTAATTGCTTTCTACTATATGTCTTAATGATTTTTTCTATGATGTTTTGAATTTGCTCCATTCTGAGCATTAAGACAGCTAAATTACTAACTTAACTAATTGCTAACATTTTAAAATTTAGTAATTGTTTGAAAGTTTTTAGAGACATTCAACACATAATCTGCTTTCACTAAAGTTATTCTTGGTAACAAAACTCTATTTATTCTTTGTTTGTTTGAATTTTGTACAAGAAATGTGTTAGACTTAATACAGGTATATAAATAATTATTTTTTTATTTTAAAAAACGAAAGTGATACTCCTACTATGAGACATTGAAACTATATTACATTCATTATCTTAACACTTCTTTATAAATATTGATATTACAAGAAGGCATAAAAATATTTCCTAGAATGTTTGGTGTTTCGGTGATTGTATTTATGGGTACATCGTAACTTACCAACAAACAATGATATATATATATATATATAATTTGTATTTTATTTCATATTGTACTTTTTTCACTTATGGGCCTACATAATTATGGTTACACGGTTTTAGCACCGGGCAAATCACAGGCTCTCCTTCCTCCAATTATGGAGTCCGATTGCAGCACGTTTGTCATTGCGCATTACAGAGAGCATAACAAGTTATCTGCATTGCCTTAAGCTTCTTCTTTATTGTCTCCTGATCATTTTCTACCATTAAAAATATACTGTAAGTAAAATCATGAATAATGAGCCAATATTTAATGGTTTGAGTTAGTCCAAAAAAATATGAAGTTGCTCCTCAGTAACCAAAGTTATTATACGTTTCAAATCTGATTACATCAATTCTGTTCATGTCTGAGTTCTTTTAGCCAAATATATACAGTACTGTACAAACGTGTTAGGACAATATAATACTTTGTTATTCTTTCCATTTAATGTGGCTAATTCATCCATGTCATTACAGAATGTAAATTTCAACACAATGGTAATGCTTCACTGATCCCTGTTGACAACTGAATGCACCAGGGTGAGAATACCTATCATTCTTTAGAATTCCCATATACTTGTACCAAGGACATGTCATCATGGTTCTGCTTGAATGCACCTATTGATTAACTTTATGGTCTGAAATATCTATCATGGTTCCCCATGCAGTGTCTTAACTATATAGAAAGAAGTTAGCAAGGAGCTAGCATATGGTACCGGTATATGCTAGAAGAAATCAATTTAATAGCACTCCACAAATAAACCTTGATAAAAACAGTGTTTAACACTATATATTAAGTTTTGTTGTCATGCCACGGCCCAAAAAGCGTAGAGAATTGTCAGTAGGGCAGAGTTCGCATAAAAGCTTTACGTGATGCTGGTTGGACTATCCGACAAATTGCTGCAGACTTGAAATGCTCCCCAAACACTGTCAAGTACATTCTAGATCATAAGGCCGAGACAGGTAAATTTGAAAATAGGATAGGAAGAGGCAGAACATCTAAACTCAATGATACTGATGTTAAGTATCTTCGTTTATGCAGCTTTAGGGACAGAAGGAAGACCGCCACTGATCTCAAACATGAGATAAACGACCATGTACCAAATGACAGAAAAGTGTCCAGATCTACAGTATCAAGAAGACTCAATGAGAATGGAATATATGGTCGTGTAACAGTTAAAAAACCTTTACTTCGATCTCCAAATATTGTCAAGAGACTGAAATTTGCTAAAAAGTACAAAAACCGAACTGTTAATGATTGGAAAAGGGTGTTATGGAGGTTGAATCCAAGTTTAAAATATTTGGTTCAAAGCATAGGTTGTACGTCTGGCGGAAGAAAGGTGAAAAATACTTACCACAATGCATAACACCTACTATGAAGCATGGGGGAGGCAGTGTGATGGTTTGGGGGTGTTTTTCTGATGAGGCGGCAGGAGTTATTTGCAAAATAGATGGAATAATGGACCAACGCAAGTACCATCCGATACTGATCCGTCATGGTATACCTAGTGGTTTGTGTATTAATGGTAAAGGATTATACTACCAAGAAGATAAAGACCCCAAACACTCATCCAACCCATGCAGAAATTACTTAGCTAAGAAAGAAGCAGTTGGAGTCATTCAAATGATGCAATGGCTCCCACAGAACCCCGATCTCAAATCTCAACTCAATTGAGCAGATCTGAGATTTGATAAAAACTTGACAAATCAAAAGTTACTTCCAAAGAAACTTTATGGGGGTGTATTAGAGACATTTAGAGTAAAATCTCAAAGGACACTTTGATTAAATATGTTGAATAATGCCTGAAAGACTGTCTGCGGTTATGAAAGCAAAAGGGGGACACACAAAATATTAACTGTTTGCTGAACTCAAGCACTTCTACTGAATTTCTGTTGTACTAAATATGAAGATTAATAAAATTTTTGATGTTTCACCTGTGATTTACCTTTTATTGTTGTTTGAAAGTAGCCTGTAATCTAATTTTTGACTTTGTCCTAACACTTTTGCACATTATTGTAAATATATAAGTAACCTTGGAGTAAATCATAAATCACTATCTTTTAAAAAACTATAATTAAAAACATTTATATTTCTATATTCTTGTCTACGGTTCAGAAATTATGCCATTATTATTAAACATTTTATACGCATGTTATCGTTCATAACTTGTAAATAAATTTATCCAGATATGTTTCCAGAATTAGTCTATAGTGATTCAGAGGAGAGAAAGCCCAGGTTTAGATCTCTTAAGATTCAATAGAATAAAGAAGGTTTAATTCTGCAAAGAAGACCTACTAATCTTTGTCTAGGACCATCTGAGATACAAAACCTCCAGAGAGAGAACGGCTTTTTAACCAGAAAATGTAAGTATTCCGTTTTGTGTTTCTTTTTGTTATTGTTAATGTTTTGCTACCGAGATTATAGAACACAAAAACCTTTTTTCAGAGTAATTTAACTAAAATACGGGTTCAAACACATTATATAGAAATGGTATTTTATAACATTATAAACTCCACGAAAGAATTAGATGTTGCTTTTTTTTAAGCTTTGTGCTTTGTTACTGAATCCACAGCAGGCTCGATGTTATGGGGTTCAAGAGAGAAATGTAAGGATGATGAATAAAATATTTATAGGACTTTTAACAATGAGACGGCTTTTAATGACATTTCACTTTTTTTGCAACCTTGCGTTTTTTACATACACTATGACAAAAAACAAACTGGTTGCCAAAATAAACTGATAATATAATAACTGATAAATATTAATTTATCCATTGGTAAATAAGAGGCAGACATCTTGTTTATTGACTTTCACTCATACCACTACTCACAGGGCACTATAGTGGTAGCTTTATACTAAGCATGTTTGAGAGATTTATTAACTTCGTCAAATAAATCTAATAAAGAGTTCAATGTTTCTTGAGTGAGGATTCATATTAATTTGATTTCTATTTCTGTAATTCACCCTAGAAACTGTTCATTGTGTAAATACATTCTATTTGACGTTTTACACTTGTATTAAATGTTGGGTTTTTGGAGTGAATTAGTAAAAAAAAAAAAAGTTTAGATAATCTGTTTTGTAATTTTTGCGTTTATCAACTGTTAAGACAGGAGATGGATTTTGACGACCTCTTTTTATTCCGTTCAGGTGTTCTCTCTGTATATCATATATGTTTTGAATGTATACAAAACATCTTTAGTCGATTAAAAGATATGACAAAATATCTATATTTGAGAACTGTTTTACTGTTACATAAGGTTCGTGGAATAACTGCTCACATCCTTCAGGTTATGAAGTCCAGTTTTTCTCAAAACTTAGCTTCTATACACTGTTGATACGACTTTTCAAGACGATTCGAAGACCCATTACGACATATTTTTACATACTCACTACGTTTTGTTTTTATAAATATTGTACGTGAGTGCCCATTACCCTCTCTTTAAATGAGACAGACAAGAGTCTTGGTATGGTTCACCAAGTTAACTAATTACCAGCTCACTTATGTTATTCTGAAGGGTGAATATGAATCGTAGATGTTTGTTTGGTGATATAAACACGGCAAATTATAGTGACATTACATATTACAAAATACTGAACAAGAACACCAAAGTCACTGTGATATAAGTGTTCAATTACAAGGGGGGGAAAATCAAAATCAGCATATACAGATATAAACTAGTAAATTCGTAGCAATAAAATGGTTAATTTTAAGGTTTAATCATACACAATAGCATAATAAGTATAAACCTAAAAACACCCAGGGTGATTGTGAGAGTGTGCTGTGAAAATGTATGTAATTTTATCAACTCAGACAGGACGCTTTTATCTCGTGTAATGTATACACAAATGTCATAAGCTTGTATAACATTCAAAAAAGTTGACAGCTGTCAGTAGACGCACAGAAGAATATTGAGATCAACGCTAAAGGTGTCGATTTTTCATCTTTTTTTTAAGGTTCGGATTACGTTAATGCATTTTGATATTGAGAGATTCATCAGATTTATTACCTCAGGTATTTGGAAATGTACGAATTTACTAAGAACTTCATACTCTGACTTAATATATATTTTTTTACTCTTTTTTTTCAACACCTTGAAATACTAGCATAACTAGATTTGCCGGGTCAGCGTCCAACTTTCACATCTTGTAACGACCTTGTATACTACCAACCCCTACGCGGGGTTTCAGGTCGATTTGATATACGTATAGTAATGCCACTTGTGTGTCAGGCCAGCTGGAATATTTCACATCTCTAGGGGAATATGAAACCTCCTCGCCTCCTCTATCGGCCATCTAGATAACTACAGAAGGTTACAAGGACGGCAAAGGGCCGTCCAGTCTCAAAGAGCACGGGATTATATGTTTACAGGCGCATTTTGTTTGTCGGAAGGCGGTCGAACATGACTGGATGTTTGATTCTTTTATTGCTGTCTTCTCGACTGACGTGGATCTCGAATGTGATTCGTCGTCAGATTGTCCAGTGGGTGGTTTAAGTCAAAATAGAAAATAGCAGGACAAGGGAGAATATAGTTAAGGATCACTTATCCAATCTATTATTTGGTGGGACATTCCCCCTCTTTAAGAGTTGCGATCCAATTAGTAACTACTGTGACAACATCTCGCACTGACTTGAAGAGAACAGTCCGTGGTTGAGAGAATACTTTGTGGAACGCAGTATGAATATCTTCTGGTACTTAGTAGGGCTGTTGTTTGTGGCAGCTGGTCTGTCACAGGCTGCAAGCTCCGGAGGATATAGACATACCAGAAACAAAGAATATGAACAGTTTTTTAACTCTGGAGCAAAGCCCAGTTTCACTTCTAATGAAAGATTACCAAACCAGTTAAAGAAGAACAAAGTGGAAGAGTTGGGTAATATATTAAAACAGCACGTGGCTGCCCTGCGTAGAACGCCTAACAAGCAAGTAGAACTCGTGTTTTTGGTAGACAGTTCGGCTTCTGTAGGGTCAGAAAATTTTTTTAATGAACTGAAATTTGTGAAGAAGCTGCTGGCAGACTTCACTGTTTCCTATGAAGCCACACGTGTAGCGGTAATCACCTTCAGCTCACGAGAAAGAGTCGTCAAAGACGTGGATCATCTGAGTAATCCATCAGAAAACAACCATAAGTGTGCTTTATTACGGGACCAATTACCGAGCATCAACTATACAGGAGGGGGAACCTACACCCTGGGAGCTGTTCTGAAAGCACAAGTAAGGGAACTGATTCAAAATAAAAATATTTAATTCAGAACTTTTGTAAATATCATAATATGAAAATAGCAAGATAAAGATAGTATAATCTGACGTATGAAGTCCTAATAGAGACACCTTAGTAGATCTATAGCACTAAAAGAATACATAAATATATAACATACTTTAGAGTTTCGCAAAGGAATCTGCTGCAAGTTCTCTCGATTACAACAGTTGATTACAATAGTTGATTACAATAGTCGATTACAATAGTTGATTTGAATCTTGTCCAACGAGCAAGATACACGCCAAAGCTGTAGGTAACATTACTTAACTAAAGACCTATAATATGCACACCCAATTGTCTATATACATTATATACAACTTCCACAAAACGCCCAAATCACTCACGACCTGTTGGGTCCTTATTGTAATTTTGTTGTTCGTTGCCAATTATGTGAAAGTGTCTAAAAGAGGTCTTACGCTAAGACAAAACTTTAAAATAGAATCATATGGTTCTCATTTTCGTCATTCTCGTTGCTCACCTATAAACCAAAGATCTTGAAGCAAAACAAATAATGCAGGGATTTCCAATTTCCAGTTCAGCGACCAGAAACTTGTTCTGTCACATTTGTTGTAACAAGATATTAGAAATTTCACCAATAATTAATGATGAACTTTTTTAGCGTTATGATTTCTTTCACGTTTACTCATTTGAAATACACTTTATATAACTATTACGGAAAAACTTCTACACAGTTTTCTACCGCTTTTTACCATTTTTCATTTCCCAACTGAACCGGAATTTTAAGCACATACCATCCAACTGCCTTCTGTGAACTTTTATTGTCTCTAATTTTCCCACCTAAACCAGAGTTTAAACTGAGTAACCAGATCAAACCATTGAAATTCTAGATATCTTTCATTTTCTCAGCTAAACCGAAATTTTAAAAGACAATCCGAGTAGACAGACATCTTTTACTTGTCTTGCTGAACTAGAATGTCAAGTAGTTAATCCCAGTAAATAACCAAAAGTTTTTTTTCAACATATTGTTGTCCGGTTTCTAATATACATAAACTGGGGGATTCCTTTTATACATAATTTATTTGAACTTAAGTCAAAGTGTTGAGTAACATCGATGCTTCACAGAAAGCTGGACAACTTTTTTATATTGTTAATCTTAGATACCAAAATCATGATGCTCAGCCTCTGAACAACATGATTGGCATAATAAACTTCAAAATATGAATCTGATTTATTTTCGGCTTGTATGCAGTGTTTCTGTAGGTATGTAAAAATATTTCTGAATAAAATTAGAATCCGTGGAGTAAACGAATTATTCTGTAAGAATTCTAGTTTATTACAGAGATTGTAACAAAAATTAAGAAATGATAGGTCCTTTTGAATTTTTTTTATAAACGTTTTTCCCCAATTTCAGTTATTTACATGTAATTATGTAATTCTAGACATCGCCTATGACATGATGCACTTAAATTTCACAAGTCATGTGCACAAAAATAAAATTCCGTCATTTATGTACAGTATGATGACCTACGATTTTGACACATGCAGTGACATTAAGTTTTATTTATGAATTACAGAGGCGCGATTATATACTCAGCTTACAAAACTGCTAATAACACTTCGGTGTTTATAAAATAAATAACACGCTCAGATTCATTTCAGCTAAAATATGAAGAGGAAGATAATGCGCTGTATGAGTGTCTCGTGGCTCTGCGCAGTTTTGTGTAAACACTTGTATATAGCTTCAATGTATTACTTTTTTGGTCGTTCTCATTTAGTTTAACATTTGAAACCGATCTCTATGCTAGGCTATGTGCACTCGACTACGACCTTTCTTATTACACATATCGTAATTTACAGCAGGATATTAATTAAGCAGATTTCTAAGCAGGGCAATAATTAAGCTGAGGGTTTCTGAGAACGAAAGTTTGCCTAAAGACTAAAGGATTATCGTTTTTATCTCTGTTGAATTATTAACATAGATATAACAAATATTTTAAATTTTTTGTGTCTTTTGTAAGTAATACACTTTTTTCATTTTTCTTAATCATTTGTTTATATGTTATTTGTTGTAATATTTATAATAATTCTAATACTTTTTGTATTAAGGTTTAAAACTGAAAAATATTTTATATTGTTACTTTTGTATATAGATTTGAGACTAACCTAAACTTCCTCAGCTGGCTGACCCTCGTGATATGTTATTGGGATTACGGCTGAAAATATTGTTAATAGCGAGGGTACTTGGCTGATGATTCAGTATAGATTTAAGTTTTTTGCGACACTAAGTGTTTCTTGTTATATGAAATTAGTTTCATTACTTTATAAATTACGTTTTGGTTGTATACTTCATCGTTAATGAATAATTAATAATGAGCACAAAGCTACTAACTGGCATTGTTGGTAATTATGTTTTCATCACGAAAGTAATGATAAGCAATGCAACACTTTTTATTAAGTAATCCATGTTATTTATCATACAGTTTCGTTACAGGGATAGTAATTAGAGTTACTGATATTACAGTTTCACTATGTTGAAGAAATCCACTACAGAGATAATGTTTCTGAGCAAACAGCAATTAGCTTACCTGTTTTACAAGCATGAAGCATTAGTAAGATTTTGTTTTGTTTTGAATTTCGCGCAAAGCTACACTAGGGCTAGAGGGAAGGCAGCTAGTCATCACCACTCACTGCAAACTCTTAGGCCACTATTTTATCAACGAATAGTGGGATTGACCGTCACATTATAACGCCCACACGGCTGAAAGGGCGAGCATGTTTGGTGGGACGGGGATTCGTACCCGCAACCCTCAGATTGTGAGTCGAGTGCCCTATCCACCTGGCCATGCCGGGCCTATCAGTAAAATATCGAAAAAAACATGGAAAGAAGTGGAGGTAGCCATTCGTTTGGAAATTGTTTGGTAACACTACTGGCATTGTAAAACTTTAAACTACTGGCAGGTATTTCGATTAAAATTAATTATTAACAAAAATAATCATCGGGGGTGCTGAAATATTGAACAATTTTCCTTCTCCCCACTCGAGGATTGGGAAATGATATGGTCTTGGTAGTGGAATTACAAGCTAAAGTGACTATGATGTATAATATACCACTAACAAATGGCCGATTCAGGGCGGCGGAGATCTATAAATCATATGCCAAGAATTTGTTGTGTGTATGGTGGGGGGGGGGGGGGAGTAACTGCCATTGTAGGTTTTAATTACAGGGTTTTTATTCAACCACAGAGCCTTTAGCAGCTTTTTAAATATATATTTAGTTGCATTTCGGGAAGGCATGACATGGTCTGCTTGTCAGAGTGCTGCGGGCCACGGGCTTAAAACTCGTCACTAAACGTGCTCTCTCTTTCAGCCATGTAGGCGTTTAGTGTCACGGTCTATCCCACTTTCAATTGGTAAAACAATAGCACAAGAATTTGCGGTGAACGTTGTTGACTAGCTTTTACGTTTTGCGACGAAATAACCTTATTTTATGTTTTACGGTACTTCCATGAAAAGGTTTGATTACAGTCCTGTACTGAAAGTTTTAAGCCTGAGTATCATAGGAGATACGCTGATGACAAAAGTTTACTTTTGAAAATTAACAGAACGACAAGCTCTCGTTTTTAGATGTTCATGTATTAAATAATCAGAATATACTTGCCCCAGAAGTATATCATAAACCCACTTTCACTGGACTAGATCCACATTTTGAAAGTTTTACTACTTTAATCTTTAAAGAAAAGTTGGTTAACACCCGGCTATACACAGTGTTTAAAAATCGGTAAATCAGAACCTTTTTTGGAGCAGAAGTTAAGAATATTAAAAATGCTTAGAAAATATTTTCCATTGTTTTATCTAAATATAATAATGAACACAAATTGAAACCTAAATACCCTCATTTGCTGTTAT
Organism: Limulus polyphemus; assembly: GCF_000517525.1. NCBI lineage: Eukaryota > Metazoa > Arthropoda > Merostomata > Xiphosura > Limulidae > Limulus > Limulus polyphemus. Next base: position 810,583 of record NW_013665818.1, on the reverse strand, counting down.
ATTATATGTTCCGAAGAAAACTATTATTTTAGTCATGCTCTACTTAGGTACTATTTCATTTGTGATTAAGAAGAAAATTAAGAGAAAGATGAAACAGTTATATCCACAAGTTCAGTTAAAGTGTGTCTTCAAAACACATTCTAGGTGAAAAGATCTCGTTACTTTAAATAAACTAATATCCATTGAATACCTTGCTAATGGTATACGGGTCCACGTTCCCGAGGTGCAATCAAGGTTATATTGGATCAACCTCTAGAATAAAAGGTTTTGTAATTGAATAAAAGAACACCGTAACGCTACACCTACAACACCAGTAGTATTAGCACCCACTGTCTAAACAAATGTGACGCTGTGCCTATCTTCTGTTACTTTCGCCTCTTCTCAGTTCCTGGGAAGAATGCCAACTTAGATAGATTCCTTGAATCTCTTACCAGTAACATAAGAAAACCATCACACTGCCACAACACATTCAACTGTAAAGATGAAAAGAAAGAACAGAACATGAACTTCAACGGTTGAATGTAGGGTGGACTAAAACTTAATAATTATTGTGATTATCACAAATAGAGTTGCACTGTCTTGACATTGAAAAGTACTTTGTGTAATATATATTGTTACATATATGACATTTGAAAATATTTGCAGTACTCTAAGATTACAGCTTTAGCCATAGTATTATTTTTATTCAAGGCAGTATATTGTAGAAAAGTTTAATGGATTGTTTGTTTTATGGGACTTACCACAAAGCTACACAGGAGCTATCTGCGCTAGTCGTCCCTAAGTTGGAAGTGACAAATTAGAAGAAAGGCAGCCAATCAACACCATCCACCATGTCCAACTACTATTTATAGAATAGTGGGATTTGATCGTCGCTATTATAACTCTGAACACAACTTGGGGAGAGGGGGATTAATTAGACGCGAACAACGGAACTTCACTTTTAAACAAATCGGCACTTTAAACAATGGGTCGCGCTCTTCCTAAATCCAATGGGCTGCCTTTGATTGCAGGGGATTTTACAACAGAGATTCTATGTAATGTATTTTACAAATTTCTGCTACAGACGTACAGAAATATTGTAAGTAATAGAGTTATACTGCAGAGTTATTAACTAGAGTTGCGATTACAAAAGTTTTAGTACAGAAGCAGTAGTATATGACAAAGTCACGCGAGTAAATTAATAACTATCGATATTATGACCAAAGTTTTAATAAAAGGGCTATAATTACAGTAGCAGTAGTATATGACTAGGTCACGCGACTAAATCAATAACTATCGATATTATGACCAAAGTTTTAATAAAAGGCCTATAATTACAGTAGCAGTAGTATATGACAAAGTCACGCGAGTAAATTAATAACTATCGATATTATGACCAAAGTTTTAATAAAAGGGCTATAATTACAGTAGCAGTAGTATATGACTAGGTCACGCGACTAAATAAATAACTATCGATATTATGACCAAAGTTTTAACAAAAGGGCTATAATTACAGTAGTAGTAGTATATGAGAAAGTCATGCGACTAAATCAATAACTATCGATATTATGACCAAAGTTTCAGTAAGACTCTAATTACAGTAGTATATCACAAAGTCATGCAACTAAATTACTAACTATCGTTATTATGTAAAAAATTTTCTCTCTTCTCACTATTTTAACATCAGCTCACCGGTGGTGGATTTTTTGTTTAGTTCAGATGCTAAATTCTGTATGGCTAATGTTTCTTTTAACCTTAGCATGAATGCATGAATGTAAATATAAAATTGAACAATTCCACATTATCGGAAAGGCTGTAAATGAGCAGTGGTGACGTCATAAGATGTATATATACACAAACATACACCTTATTTGGTGAAGACGTTTTCAAACGCATTCTGTTGGCCAACTATGTCTTTCAAACAAATATGCCAATCGTTTCGCTCATTTTACGAAAGGAATGACATGACAGAAATCTTTATACTTCAGCATACTAAACTTTATTAAAGTGCATTTAAATGTATCCAACTAAATGACTTCCCTTATAAAGAAATAAAAAAAATCACATAAACATATTTGTGTTGATTATTCAAAACTACAAATTTAATGCCTCCTGAGATTTATTCCCTTGCTATCTTCCCTCAAATACATGGAAACCTTCAGCACATTTTGTTCTTGCCATGAAATATGAAGGACATTCAGTAGTACTGTTGATTCTTGGCGAAAGGTGAAGAAAAGAAAGGGAAAAAACAAGGTTAATCAGGAGATCCATCCATGTGATCATTACGTATACTCTGAGAGCTTCATTACCAGCTATATTAAATAATTGAGTAAAATGCCTCTTTGTGTAATTGACCTTATATTAATAAATAATTGTGTAGATAAACTGCTAGATGGCTTGTTAACTTTTTCTTCTACAATGGCTCTCTAGAACAATTGTAAACTTGTAGTCTGAACGCTCCTTTGGCTCTTCATAAGCTCAAACAGTAAATTCTCCCACTGCAAAACATTTGAAGAAAACATGATACAGGAAAACATACAGAAAAATTAATGTCTTACTTATATCAAAAGTGCCTACAATTAGCTATTACAGTGAGTAGGTTGTTAAGAAATTGCTTCTGTCTAAGGCAGTTAAGCCAAAAATAAAACACTGTTTTGTAAATGATCTGCCCCTAACGCTAAATTGAAGGATGTCTGATAGCATGTGACCTCGAGAACATGATCTCCTTGATAGCCTCCCAAGCGAGCGCGTGCTTCTACGTCATCCATGTCAGCTTTTTTCTTTTCTTTTTATTTTATATATAAAACCATCAACAGGCGTCGACAAATTAGAAGTGATAAGACTAAAGATAAAAGGCGACGCTAGCTATTAATGATCGTAGCCTACATGCATTAACTTTGTCATTAATTAAATTATTTTGTAAAAGAAAAATGATGTGGTTACTTTTCGAATATCAAATGTGTTCAATAAACACGTTTTCATCGAATTTAAACACGTTTTCTGTTAGAGTCACTGCTCAGACATCAAGCCAAACACACTCCAGCTAGGCCACATGCCAGACATAACTATCATCAAATCAAACACACTCCAGCTAAAACTATAGTTCAGACATAGCTATCGTCAAGCCAAACACACACCAGCTAGGCCACATGTCAGACATAGCCATCATCAACCAAAGAGACTTCAGTTAAGGCTACAGCTCAGACATAGCTATCGTCAAACCAAACACACTCCAGCTAGGCCACATGTCAGACATAGCCATCATCAAGCCAAACACACTCCAGCTAGGGCCACATGTCAGACATTACTGTTATAAAGCCAAACACACTCCAGCTAGGACCTCAGCTCAAACATAGCTATCGTATAGATAAACACACTCTGAACCCTTTACAAAAATGAGTTGAATAACTAAATCTACTTCTCACGAAATAAAAGTAAATAATTCTATTATTTCTCTACAATCAGATGCGTTTTGCCTTTAGTCGTCAGTCATTTGATTCACCAAAAAGGATACCTCATTACTGTAGGGACTGTAATGAAAACAATATATTATATGCTTGTTTTTAAACGACCATTCATGTATTTTATCGTCAGTTCATCTCAAATTCATTAACAGAAGACTGAAAATAAATATATTGTTATTCAAAACCCAATTCTTCAAAACAGGGTTGGATTAGTTTCAGTTTTTGAAGTGTTAATGTTTTGTTACTCAAAGTAATTAGCAAAACTCAACAATTAAAATAAAATGGATGAGATGTGCTGTATGGTCAGAAAACACATAAGATGCGGATTTCTATCTATTTTTCATCACTGAAAATATAAATAAGTACATTATACAATTCATAATACGTTATCAATAATGAGCATACCTGTTTCAATAAATTTGTTGCATATCATTTATCACAGGACGCAAATTTGTTACAGAAATTTGGAAATATGATCAATTAGTCTCAACAAATGTAAATACAACAGCACATTTAATTTATAGCTAACTCACACCCCATCAAACTCCAACACATATATTTCCGAATTTATAGCTAACTCATGCGCTATCAGGCTTACTCACATATATTTCAGAGTTTTTAGCAGAATCACAGTCTATTAAACTAACTCACACACTATCAGGCTCCCATACGTATATTTCAGAGTTTACAGCTAATTCACGCATTATGAAATTCCATCACGCATGTTTCTGGGTTTATAGCTAACTCATACACTATCATGCTCCCACACATTTCAAGGTTTGTAGCTGAATCATACACTATCAAACTCGATCAAATATATTTCAGAGCTTATAGCTAATTTACGCACAACCAAACTCCTTGTAAGGTTTTATGTATGGGTCGGATTCTTTACAATAGGTGTCTGTGACTTGTTGGCGATAAATTTCAACAATATACAAACAGTGCAAAGTCCACTTGTTTTAAAATAATATATTAACATAAGTCAAACGTATATACAAATATTTGTTATACTGTTCGTTATCACAGCTGTATCAAAAATTACTAATAATTATTTCTTTTTTCGTCAAAGTCCACACAGGCTGTTTCAGTTACTTTAGAACACAATTTGATAAGACGGATTATTCGTCCTGCTCTGTTATTACAATACAGTCTATGGTTATTTCACTTTAAAATCACTACTATAACTGTTGGTTATCACAACTGTATTTAGAGTTTTAAATAGTTGTCTCTTTTTCGTCAAAGTCCACACACTCTGGTTCAATTAATTTAGAACAAAATTGACAAGACGAATTTTTCTTCTCTACTCTAATATTACAATACAATCTGTGATAATTTCACTTTAGAAACGTCTCTATACGTTCTTTATAACTAAACTCACAATCAAGCAGTCTTGATATATCTACCTATTTAACAAACTCTAGCTACAATTTGGACGCATATTTATAGACAATATTTATAGACAATTATTTATGGGCCTAAAATATTACACACATTACATGATATTATGAAAAAACTGTTCTAGTATCATGACACAATAATACAACAATTGAACGACAGAACATACGATTTGATAACAGTTATGTAAACAAACCTGAGATAAACTATCACTTTTAAAAATAAGTAAATTTAACACTCGTATAATACTTAAAGTGAAACAGTCGTTTATATCTATCACTCCTTAACGAATACTTCAGAGTTTATAGCTAACTCACAAATTACCCACTACATCACACTTAGTTAGGGGGTTGTAGCTACATACAAAGAAGTACCCTCACTAGTATTTCAAAATTTATAGGTTACTCACGCACTACCAAACTAGATTTCATACCTTATAGCTAATGCACAGTCAAACTCTTTCAGTTATATATCAGGGTTCATATCTAACTCACGCACTATGAAACGCTCTCAAGTATGTTTAAGAGTTTAAACCATCAAACTACCTAACATAGATTTGAGAGTTTTTAGCTAACTCACGCGCTATCCAACACCCTCACATACGTTTCATTATTTACAACTAACTCACAAACGATCAAACTCCCTCACGTATATTTTAGAGTTCATATCTAACATACGCACAATTAACCTTCCACGTAATTATTGCTAATTTAGGCACATTAAAATTCCTTCAAATATATTTCAGAGTTTATAGCTAACTCACACACTATCAAACTTCCTCACATATATAACACTATTTATAGCTAACTCCAGCACTATTAGGCTCCTACACGGGGATTTCAGAGCTTATAGCCAACTCTTGAACTGTCAAACTCCTTCATATACATTTCATATTTATAGCTAACTCAGGCTCTCTCACGCATATTTAACAGTTTATAACTAACTTACACACCATCAAAATCTGTCACATATATATCATAGTTTATAGCTAAATAACGCACCACCAAACTCCCTAACATATATTCAGATTTTATAGCTAACTCAGCCACTACTGAACTCCCTCACATGTATTTCAGTATTTATTGCTAACTCACGCATTATCAGACTACCTAATGTACACTTCAGAGTTTATAGATAACACAAGCACAATCAAACTCCCACACGTAACTTTCAGGTTTTCTAACTAACTCACATACCATCAATCTCCCTTACATATACTTCAGAGTTTATATTAAACTAACTCACTATCAAACTTTTTTCGAATATTTAAGGGTTTATAGGCTAATTTATGGTTTTGGGTGTAGTTAGTTTTAGGAGTAGTCCCTTTGTACGATATCAGCCTCACATCTGCGTAAACTTGGATGTGGACATTGTACACACCGGCGGCCACACCACAGAACTTCGTCTCGACTGTCGTGTTAAACTAAGTGAGAGTATCGGCAGTTCTGGACTGAGCAGTCGTAAAGGGGACGTCACCCCTTAAGTGCAAGAAGACTGGAGCGGCAGAAGAAGCGGAGGAACCTGAATGTTAGATGTCAACGGTTCAGATGGCGCGACAGCAGGATGGGTAACACATCCACAGCACACTCCTGACGGAAAAGGTCGAGTTGTCAGTTACCTTGTAAGAGATTGGGGCCTCATCAAGTATGATCCCATAGACAGTCATGATCCTTAGAGGAAGAAATCAGAAACAAGTGTAAAAAAGGCTAAGGAAGTCTGGTGGAATAAGAAATGTGAATAAATCAGAAACAAGTGTAAATAGGGTAAGGAAGACTGGTGGATTAAGAAATGTGAAGAAATAGAAGTTATGAACAGAGAATATAAAACAAAAGGGTTGCATGAAAAGATATAATTCAACAAAAGAAGATCTAGAAATGGAAACAACTGTGTATGTAATAGAAATGGAAATATTTCTAGCTTCGTAATGTCCCTACCTTCCTGGTGGTGTATCTCCTCTCTCATCGTAATGTAGTTCATTCACATACTCGACCCATCTGTTAGTAATTTCTACTGAATCAAAGAGCATCGAAAAGGTTATTGAAACTATGAAAAGTGGCAAAGCAAATGGAAATGATGCCATCACTACAGAAATGTTGAAAGCCTTAAACGATGCAGGACTGAAAATAATTACAGAGTTGTGTAACCTTGTTTACGATTCTGGATACATTCCATCTGATATGAATGATTCAATATTTATCAGAATAACAAAGAAAGCAAAAGTCACAAACTGTTCAGATTACAGGACTCTAAGTCTGATGAGTCCCAATCTGTTCAGATTACAGGACACTAAATCTGATGAGTCACAAACTGTTAGATTACTGGACACTAAGTCTGATGAGTTACAAACTGTTCACATTACAGGACACCAAGTCTGATGAGTTACATATTGAAGGTCACAATGAAGACTATACTACAAAGAAACCGATAAACAATTGAAGTAGAAATAAATGAAGCACAAAGTGGATTTATGACAGGAAAGGGAACAAGGGAAGGAATCTTCAATTTAAGAACAATAGCAGAAAGATGTATATGTGTGTTTCATTGTTTATGAAAAATCTTTCGACAGGGTAAACCATGAAAAGTTGATAGAATGCTTGAAAAGCCTAGATATAGATGGCAAAGATCTGCAGTTGATACAAAATCTATATTGGAACCAAAAAGCATTTATAAATACTGAAGAAGAATTATCGCCAGAAATATAAATTAAAAGAGGAGTATGCCAGGGATGCGTCATTTCCCCATGTATATTTAATTTATACACAGAAAACATCTTTTATAGCATTGAGAGTAATAAAAGTATTAAGATTGGTGGCACGGTGATAAACAATTTAAGATATGCTGATGACACTGTACTGGTGGCTGAAACAGAACAAGACTTATAGGCTATTTTGAATGATGTAAATAACACAGGAAAGAGGTATGGAATAAAAATGAATGCTAAGAAGACATAGAGTATGCTGATAAGTAGACATGATAATAAGCCAGAAATTCAGATAAAATTAGAAGAAAAAGACATATAATAAGAAGAGAAATTCACATACTTGGGCCAGACCATAACAGGTGATGGAAAATGTGAAGCTGAAATAATGAAGAGGATTGAGGTGGCAAGAGGTGACTTTAATAGTATGAAAACAAGTCTGACCTCAAAGAACATAAATGAAAAAACAAGGAAGAGAATCACAAAGTGCTATATCTAGTCAACTCTGTAACATGGCTGTGAAACATGGACCTTCACACAAGCATTGATTAACAAACGAGAAGCATTTAAGATGTGGGTGTTCAGAAATATGATGAAAATATCCTGGATAGACAAGGTAACAAATGAAGAAATTCTAAGTATGGTGAATGTGAAAAGATATGTTGTACCAACCATCAAGAAGAGAAAAGTAACATATTTTGGCCATATGATGAGATGAGACAACATTCAGTGAGTCCTACCAGAGGGTCAAATAAAAAGGAAAAGATACAGAGGAAGACCAAGAACAGTGGATAACAAATAGCGGACTGAGATAGTAAAATATGAAGACTTGGTGAGAAAAGCATAGAACAGACAGAGTGGAGGATTGTGACAACCAACCTTCTTGAGGAAGACGGCACATGATGATGATGAACTTACGCATTAACAAACTCATGTATATTTTGAAGTTGATTGCGAATTCACACACACTCAAACTTCCTCACGTATATTTCAGAGTATATGCCTAACTCACGTAATATGAAATTCGCTCACGTATATTTCAAAGTTTATAGCTAACTCACATCCCACTAAACTCCCTCACGTGTATTTAAGGGGTTGTAACTACGCACTATAAAACTCACTCACGTATGTTTCATGTTTTCTAGCCAACTCATGCAATATCAAACTCCCTGAAATATATTTCATTATTTACAGCTGTCTTAAGCCCTATCAGACTCTTTCCCCTTTTTTAGCAATTTTTTATAGCTAACTCATGCACTAAGAAACTCCATCACGTATATTCCAAAGTTTATTGCTAATTAACTCACTATCAATCTCCCTCACGTGTATCTCGGCGCTTGTATAGCTAAATGAAGAACCATCAAACTCTTCCACTTACATTTCAGAGTTTATAGCTAACTCACACTCTCTCAATCTCTCTCATGTATATTTCAAAGTTTATATGTATTTTACGGACTATGAAACTCCTTCACGTATACTACAGTATTTATAGCTAGCTAACTCACAATCATACTCACCCACATATATTTCACTATCTATTGGTAACTCAAGTTTCGTCACGTATATTTCAGGGTTCATAGCTAACTGAAGAACTATCAAACTCCCTAATATATATTTCAATATTTATAGCTAACTAACGCACTATCAGGCTACCTTACGAATATTTCAGAGTATATAGTTAACTCAAACTCCCTCATGTATATTTCTGAATGTATAGCTAACTCACGATCAATCAAATTCACTCACAAATATTTCATAGTTTACATCTAACTCAGGCACCATCAAATTACTTGTTATATTTCAGAGTTTATTTTTAACACTCGCACCATCGAACTCTCTGACATATATTTCAAAGTTTTATAGCCAAATCACTAACCATCAAATTCTCTCACATATATTTCACACACTATTAAACTACTTCATATATAACATCAGCTAAGACAGGCATTTTGAAATTAACTTTCATATATTTCAGAGTTTATAGCAATTTCACGCACTGCCAAACTCCCTAAAATACATTTCACTGTCTATAGCTAACCCCCACACAATCAAGTTATCTCAAAAATTTGTAAGACCTTATAGCTAACTCAAGTACCATCAGCTATAAGTCTTGAAATATACATGTGGAAGTTTTATAGTGTGTTAGTTAGCTACAAAGTCGGAAATACATGTTAGGGAGTTTGGTGGTACTTGGGTTAGCTACAAAGTCGGAAATACATGTTAGGGAGTTTGATGGTACTTGAGTCAGCTATAAGTCTTGAAATATACATGTGAAAGTTTTATAGTGTGTTAGTTAGCTACAAAGTCGGAAATACATGTTAGGGAGTTTAACTCAAGTACCATCAAACTCCCTAATATATATTTCCAACTTTGTAGCTAACTAACACATTATAAAACTTCCAAACGTATATTTCAAGACTTATAGCTGACTCACGCACAATCAAACTCATTTATATATATCAATTGCACTATCAAAGTCCCTCACGTATTGGATGTGTTATAGCTAACTCACACTCTCAAATTCCATCACATATATATTTCTTTATTTATAGCTAACTCACAAATTATGAAACTCGATAAAATATACTTCAAAGTTTATAGCTCACTTACGCTGTACCAAACTCTCTCTCAAATATTTGAAAATGCGGAGCTAATTCACACATTATTAAAACTCCCACACGTAAATTTTAGGTTTTATAGCTAACTCATACAATATCAAATTCCCTCACATATATTTTAGGGTTTATAGTTATCTAGCTCACTATCAAACTTATGTACATTTCAGAGTTCAGAGGTTACTCACCCACCATCAAACTCCCTCGCGTCTATTTCAGAATTTATAGCTAACTCACGCACTATCAAATACCCTCTCGTATATTTCAGAGTTTACAACTAAATCAAGCACCATCAAAAAACCTTCTCGTATATTTCAGAGTTTACAGCTAACTCAAGCACTATCAAATTCTCTCAAAAAAATTAAGAGCTTATAGCTAACTCGTATACTATCATACTCCCTAATGTATATTTCAGACTTTACAGCTATCTCACGCAATATCAAGATCCCTCCCATCACATTTTAAAAATCATAGCAAATAACGCACCATCAAACACCATATATATATATATATATATATGTTTAAGAGTTTATAGCTAAGTCGTGAACCATCAAATTCCCCAACATATGTTTCATAAGTTACAGCTAAATCAAGCAAACTCCCTCACTGAAATTTCAGAGTTTATAGGTAAGTTACCCATTTTGAAATTCCCCCACGTATATCTTTAAAGTCTATAGCTAACACATGCACTATTAAACTCCCTTACGTACATTTTAGCGTTTTTAGCTAATTCACACACTCACTTGTATTTCGGTATTTATAGCTAACTCAAGCACCATCAAAATCCCTAACATATACTTAATAGTTTGTAGCTATCTAGAGCACCATCGAAATCCCTGACATATTCTTCAGAGTTTATAGCTAAATCATGCAATATTAAACTCCCTCATGGATATTTTAGCGTTTATAGCTAATTCACACGCTGTAAAACTCTCTCAAGTATATTTCAGACTTTATATCTAACTCAAGCTCAATCAAAATTCCTCAGGAATATTTCCCAGTTCATGGCTAAACGTCAAAATCACTCGCATATATTTCACTGTTTATAGCTAACTCACACACTATCATACTCCAGATCATATATTTCAGAGTTAATAGCTATAGCTGACGCACCACCAAACTCCCTCACGTTTATTTCAGAGTTTATGACTAATTCACACACTATCAAACTCACTCAAATATTTCATACGTTAAAGGTATCTCCCGGGCTATCAGACTCTCTAAAGAATATTTCAGATGTTTATTGTTAAATCACTTATCATGAAAACACCTCACTTATATTTCAGTGTGAATTCATACATTTTGAAATTCCCTCGTGTATATTTCAAACTATTTAAAATGTATTTCAAAATGAGTAGCTAATTCACGCACTAGGAAACTCCCTATCATATATATCAGAGTTTATGGCTAACTCGCACAATACCAATCTCCTTCACATATATTTTAGGATTTATGGCTAACTCACACCTCGTCAAACTCCCTCACATGTGTTTCCGAGATTATAGTTAACTCACACACTATGAATACATCAACTGGTCAGGGCGTGAACTATTGTTTGTGTCAGAAAAGCAGAACAATGTTACTTTTATACGTATATTTTATGCTGCATATTACATATATTTTGTCACTTAACCATTCCAGACACGTGAAATAAGCTGCTTTAGTAATGTTTTGGTTAATTTTGCTGGTGTTTCATTTGATAATTTTCCCTGTCTTTAATATGTTTCTGGTATTTGTTGGAATATGTATAATAGTAATATTTAGGACCTAACATGATGACATATATGTAGTAAGCAGTACTGTGTGTCAGGTGAAGTACACATGTATCTGGTACTTTTCAGCATATGTATGATATTAGTTTGCCTATATATGTCTGGTAATTAATATACCTGGCATATTTTAGTTGTCTATTTATTGTTGTTAGTGTCTACTAAATGATATGTCTGCTGATCATGATAAGTATATAGTATTTATTGTTATATGGTTGGTAGTTTCTGATAAATCTCTCGTCCTACACTTCTGGCGTAATCAAGGGCAAGTCTCGAAGCGCCAGAGTAATAAGGTCACACAGCTCACTAACACATTGTGCTTGCAGAGAGCTTTGGAGATTTGAGACACTTGTTAGCTCCAAAAGCTCTTCGTTTAAACAATTAAAAATTCGTTACACTTTTGCAAAAGATTAAAATAATGAATATATTTTAAAATTAAGTATTAGTTTTGACTGATGTTCGGACTTCCCATAGTTCAGCGTAAGTCTGTGGGCTTCTCACGTTAAAAATAGGGTTTTGATACCCGTGGTGAACAGATCACAGATACAGTGTGTTGCTTTGTGCTTAAAAATGAACAAACAGACTCATTCGGCCCAAAGAGTAAATTGTCTCACTTGTTCTTAATATCATCACTGATGTCCCACGTCTAATAGTTATTTCTATGTGAATAGTAATTTTTTATAGCTCTTGTTAAATATCAATAGTTTTCTGATACAATATCATCACATTTATGGCGAACACTATGTGCATTGGTATTTGCTTGTTTGTTGGATTTTGCTCAGAACTACCCGATGGCTATTTGTACAAGCTACCCATAATTTTGAAGTGATAGAATAGAGAGAACACGCCTAGTGAATATCACTCATCTCTAATTGGCATTGACAGTCAAGTTATAAAGTCCCCTTAGTTGAATTGGCGAGCAGGTTAGGTGACGGTATTCGTTCTCGCAGATTGTGAGTTCAGTGATATAAACTTTAGGCCATGCCACGCTTTGGTATTTGCTTCTATACCAATGTTTGTCAGAATTATATACACTGTACAATATAAGTACATAATGTCATCAGTTTGGCTATCAAGGTGAAACAAAATTTCATATTATGCACATATTTTACTGTGTGCACATTTTTTATCTTGAACAATTTGGGAAATGCTTGTCTAACGGTCAGTAAATGCTGGTTTTCTTGTTATATATATATATGTATACACGTCTGCTATCAATAAATATATGGTGAAAATGTTACCGTGTGTCCACCCACTCGAATTGGTCGTTGATTTTTGTTGTCAACATACTTTAGTACTGTTAAGCTGAATTTCCATTAACTAGATAACTACAAACAGTTAAGTACAAAAAGAAACTGCAAGAGAAGTACTTATTACAGCCAAATAATACATTTACCTATTAATTTTATGAGTTGAAGCTGACAAGAGAAGTCGCTGTGAATATAGGTGCCTGTGCTTTACTTTAACATTTCATATCTTTAAAACTGAACACATTACAGGAACGAACGCTCGACCGTCTTTCTCAAGGTGTAACAATTAACTGAAGCTTAAATGGAAAATCATTGTGTTCACATAACTAACTCCTTCTCTTCTACGTTTATAAACAATTCACCACGTATCAAGTTTACACAATAAAAAAAAGACAACTGCTATCTGAAACTTACTTCATGGTGATACAAAATGCCAAAATCGTATGGCAGTTTTCTAGAACAGGACATACATATGCCAGCGGCATCGAAAGTGTATTTCCGTTTGAAAGACAGAAGCAAACGCGATACATTTTCAGTAGCTTTTATATCCTTCTGTTTGCAGTTTTATTTTCTATTATTTGAACTTTAATCTTTACAGGTTTAATATTTATTAGTTGTGTAATTTGAATGAATATTTTTTGAAACTTGTCGTGCTTAAAACAGAACATGGTTCAAAAATCATCGCTACACCACTGTATTTCTGAAATCATTCAGCTATTTTTTCCATCTTTCTACAGCTGTAGAAGCTTGACCGAAAAGACTTTAATGTTGAACGGAAAGTGTGTAAATATAATTATTATTCATACCGACAAAAGGATACTAATGTGACAATGAGACTAAAATTGCTACAACAGGATCTTTAGTCTCTCAACGTTTCGAATATGTCTTCTTTGAGAGAGTATGACACCGTGTTGTTGTCGTCGTCGTCGAGGTAGGTATATAGGTTTCAAACGAAAAGTGTTCAGAATTTGGAATTATCTTCACTCCGCTCTGGGCTGCTTGATTTCCTGTTTATTTATCCTTTTTTTTATTTCTTGAAATTGTTTTAATGGTTTCTGGTAATGAATAATTATCTTATGCTTCTCATTAGTCGCCTCAAGCAGTACGGAAAAGCTGCGCGGAGTTGACTTGGAAGGTTCTTTCGTCAGTTTGTCTGGTTGCGTGACTTAAAGCCACCCGTTTGTTTGTAATTAAGCACAAAGCTACACAATGGGCTATCTTTGCTCTGACCACCACGGGTATCGAAACCCGATTTCTAGCGTTGTAAGTCCGCAGACATACCGCTGTGCCACTGGGGAGCGAAGCCACTTGTTTGAGCCCACTATAACTTTACGTAAACACACAGCAGGAGAGATAAGAGCTTGCACGCTCCGACTCCTAGAGGGCCAAACAAAGCGCCCTAAAAGGGGCCAAGATAGTAACATATATCTATGACAATTAACAAGTACAAAAACTTGCAATTTTCTTAAACCAACAGATGATTATAAACAAGGTAAACAGAAATTACAAGTACAGATTACAATATTATACAAGAATGATGAACATATAATAGTTACAACAATAACAGTAGATCTGAACACTTTAAGTACAGTAAAATATGTAAACAAATATACCACGTAGTCCTGTTCCATGGCTGGTCGGAAACCTGTAAAAGGAGGGTTTAGGAAAAGGTAAATGCTTATGGTAACTTATTTGTGGTATTAAGTGGTTGAATTGTGTTAAAAGGGGATATGTGTTTATTCCATGATTAAGGTGTTTCAGCTAATTTCTTGATTTTACTCAATAGGGAATTACAGTATTTGAATTTTTTGTAATATGCTGTGGATAGTTCAAGAAATCTTTCTTTACGTGCTTTCATCTTGCTAATGTCATGAAGATATGTGTAAACGGGGAGACGATATGCTATTCTAATTGTTTTTAGCTGTGCTGTTTCCGATGATTTTTATAAGCTATTGGACATGTTATATGTAATGGCACTACCATATAGAACTGATCTAATGCAAATTTTGTAGATTTAGTAATAAGGTTTGGACATCACAACCTTTGGCATAACCGCCTAGTTTCTTCAGACAATTTATTATTTGATTTATTTTCTTAACGATTTCCTTAATATGGGTATTCCATGTCAGCCAGTTGGTGAATGTTATACCTAAAAATTTAATTAAATTTTATTTGAGTATCATAGAGGGTGAGTTTTACTTGATTAACCTTTTTCCTGTTTCTTTTAAGGACTTTGCTGAATACTATAGTTTGTATTTTTAATGGATTGAGTAATACGTGCCGGGTGTTACACCGTTTAGTTATACGTTGCAGAAAGAGTTGTACTTTTTTGACTGTTATAAGTGGGTCACGTGACTTACTCCAAACGGCCACGTTATCAGTATACTGCAAAGCGAAGTTTTCAGTAAATTCAGAGAAGTTTATATTATTAACAAATATAATATACAGGAGGGGGCTTAGCACAGAGCCTCGTGGAACTCTTGCCTATAAGTTAAAAGCTGTGGACATATTATTGTTTAGTCTGATTTTAGCTGTTCTACTTGTTAGGAAGCTCGAAATCCATCTTATGAGAGGAATTGGAATATTATATTATATCTTAGGCCATTGTGACAAACACTGTCAAATGATTTTTTTGAACATCAAGAAATGAGACTATTGTTGCATGATTTTTATTAAAGCCACACTAGACATCTTCGGTTAATGTGACCAAATGGTCAGTGGTTTGACGCTTTTTCCTACACGCGTTTTGTATGTCAGTTAATAAAGGCTGACTCCAGATGACCTGCTTGTAACTATTTGTTTCAATAACTTTAAAAGACTTATCGTAATTTTCTGGGTTAATAAGATTACCGCCTTTTGGGGGGATAATACTAATAATAACTGATTTCTAAGAAGTTGGAAGGTATCCTGCGTTTAAAGACAGATTAAACAGGGCACTAAGGTGCCTAAGAAGTGATTCGGACGAGTTTTTTGAAATTACATTTCTTATGCCATCTTCACCTTGGGGTGGGTTTTTAAGTTTTTTATCAGTGGCTTTAATTTCTGCTAGAGATATAGGTCTGTTAATACTTACATTAGTTGGTATGTCTTTAGGTTTTAGATTAACGGGAAAATTTGTTCTCAAAGTGTGATAGTTATCGGTAATATGAGCGTTGACTTTGCGGTAATGTTCTTGATTGAAGCTTGTTCAATTGGGCGTTGTAAAGATAATTTTGTAGTATTCGCTAAATAAAATGGCTTTTTCTTAGTCAGTTGAAGCGCAGTCGTTATTATGTTTAATGGTGTGATGGATCCTGGCGAGTCGTTGTAAATGGTCTCAAATTTAAGCCAGAAAAGAGAAGGGTTTTGTGTTCCGCTTTGGTGTAATCGTACATTGTGGTGTTAAGTTGTTGTGGCGTGAATTAATATTTAATTCAAAGGATAAGGAGCCATGGTCACTACCTCTATTTTCTTGAACACGTAAGTTATGAGTATGTGGAATGAGTGCGCGCATGATTACCGCAAGATCTAATACGTCTTGTGAGCCCTAATGAAATGTTTGTATTGGAGTAGCATCATTTATTATCATTAAATTGTTTTCGACTAGGGCATGCAGGATTTTTTCATTGGTGTTGGTTGTACGGCAATGAAAATCTGTGTTTTGAATTAATGTCACCTAGGGTTATTGTGTACTTATTGTTTGGAATAAAGAGTCGGGTTCTTTATTAGGTGAGTTTGTTTGGTTGTTTTGAATATCACGCAAAGCTACACTAGGGGTATCTGCGATAGTCGTCCCTAATTTAGCAGTGAAACACTAGAGGGAAGGCAACTAGTCATCTCCACCCACCGCCAACTCTTGGGCTACTCTTAGTGGGATTGACCGTCACATTATAACGCCCCCACGGCTGAAAGAGTGAGCATGTTTGGTGGGACGGGGATTTAAATCCGCGACCCTTAGATTGCGAGTCAAGCGCCCTAACCACCTGAGGTGAGACATATGCTGCTAATAGAGCTATTTTTGCGTGATTAGGAGGGTATAAAAAACAAAATATATATTCGTTTCTGCTATTAATGTTGATATTAGGGAAGGATATTTTAAAATCTCTTTTATGTAGTAACATGATTCCACGTGTGCCTGTTGCTTTGGGGATTGAAATTATTTTATAATTATGAAAATTAAAGTTACTTTGCTGATTGTGTAGTGGTTCATTAAGATATCAGAATTTTGTTTAGCGTTGAGGTTGAACAGTTCATATTTTTTGCTATTTAAACCACCTTGAATGTTTACTTGTAACAATCTGAGCATTTTATCTTTTCCTGAGGTCGGATCTTGTCTGTCTTCTTGATCTTTTGTCGATTTAGGCTCTCAGTCGTTCGGGTGGTTCCACCGACGACATTGAAGTAGCAGAAGGCGGCGTGGCAGGCATCATATATGACCTAATCTGGAGTGGGGATGTCGCTGATGATGATCCTGATTAGGAGGTCAGTGATGAAGGCTGAGATGGTTTCTGGAGAAACGTTATACTGGAGATTTAACCTGGTCGCTTCAGCGTAGGATCTGTCTTGGGTTAGTTCTTGGAGAAGGCTTGGTCCGGGTGCTGGCTGGCTTTGCTAAGGGTTAACTGGAGGTCCACGGTTGAGAGATAACTGGCGTCGGACATGCGGGTGGGTGGCCGTTGGTGCTGCGTCGGTGATGTTCTTGGAGGTCCGGACTACCTTCAGAACCTGCTGGTATTTCGGCCGTCCTCTATAGCTGTCGGCGTGTGGTTCTCTTGGCGTATGTGGCATACGGTCTCTGGCGTTGGCAGTCTGTTACAGGGTGTTGTTTGCCAAAAAAGAACACATTTGGCATGGGAAGTACATGCTGTTCTTGTGTGTCAAACTTCTGGCAATGATAGCACTATGTGGATTTAGCTGCTTCAACGGGGTGATGAACATACGAAATGTTGATTACCATTTTGATCAGTTCGGCTGCGTCTTTGTCGGAGGCAACTGCTAACTTGATTAATTAAGTAGGTCGTAGTAAAAGGGTTAAGGGGGTTTCCTGGCCAGTTCTGGCTGACTTGACGCGTTCAGCCTTAGATGCTTTGATACCTTGAATGGTGAGTTCTTGGAGAGCTTCCTCGGGTTGAATGTCTAGTGGAACGCTTCTGATGACGTAATTCAAGGGCTTGGGTCGGCTGTCATTGGGGACGTGAATGTTTAACTTGGTTCCTTGGAAAGCAGTGCTGTTCCATGGTTTGAGTAGTTTCGCACACTCTCGAGGGTCGTTGGTCTTGATTACGATGCTTCCCTTAGATAATCGGCGTACAGTTGTGAACATGATTTTGGGAAACAATTGTCTGAGCTCTGCAACGATTTCTGGCTCTCAGAAGGTTGGTAGAATGCCTTGGACGATTATTGCTGGAGGAAAGTGAGATTGTTGACTGGATGACGTGTTAGGAGACATTTTTCGACTTCTTGTGGTTGTTGATGTTTGTGAGACGGTGCTTGGTTTAATGGCGACTGTGGCTAAGGAATGGTCTTCGTGACTTTGGCTGGTGAAACATTTAGTGTTGAGCATGGCGAGGAAGACAAAGGCTCTGCTGTGCTTAAAGCTCAACTTGATAGGCTCAGGGTTTGGTCAGAACAATTTTGGAGCATGGCGAGCTGTTCTTCTTTAGTTAATGGCTTGCTTTTTATTGTAGTCCTATTCTCGTGGCTTTGGGTGATGGTTGTTCACGAGAATTTTCCTTGTTGGTGTCTGCTCCCGGGTTGGAAGTGGTTGTTCTCGAAGTTTTCTTGCGTCATCCCATGGTTGGCAAAGAAAAATAAAATGCTCTTGTCTCGCTAGACTCGCTGCTGTTTCGGCCCACTTGCAGTTTCCCGCTGTGGTGTTTATGTTCTTTTCTAATATGATGTAAGCAGCTTCTATAGCTTTCCTTTGTTGGTTTTTCATTTATTTTCTGACAATTTTAGTTTAGTTTGATTTAGGCAGGTGTTCTGCTTCCTCTGCATGTGCTACTGTTGTATTCTTTGCACTGTGTCTTCTGACATCTGCTGACATGGAATGCAGTATCTGCTGTCTATTGTGCGTTTCTGTCTCCTGTACTTTACCATCCCTCCTATTCTTATTCCTGTTTTTGTTACCACCTCTATGATTCTGTGTCTCATTATGCTGTTGATGGGACTTGCATCCGAGCACTATGAGCTTCTTGTTTCTTTCATCCTGTCAGCTTTCGTTGTTCCTTTTCATGATGTTCCTCCTCTTCTCCTTTAGCTTTATAAACATGCCTGTACGGTATTGCAGCTTTCTGAAAGCTTCCATTATGTGTTCGTTTTCTTTATCTAAGGATTCTGGGCTGAATATATGTAACACCCTCAGGAAGTAGCCCAATGTCACCCTGTCTTCACTGTGTTATGTGCTGAGAAGAAGTGTACGAAATGTCCTCTATTGGTTTGTTTTCTATACACGGAGAACTTTGGTCTCTCGTCACTTCTCCAAATCAAAGTGTAAATATATATACAATTCGCAGATAACCAACAATTTTATTTTAATGTACTTTCCCTGAAGAGCATGACAATCATAATGTATTTTATGTAGTTTTCATATCCACCTGTTTGCAATTTTTATTTGATTTCTTTATTTTAGCTACTATATTTAAATAGTTACCATATCTGTGATGCAATTCGTATATATTACCCCCTGCTAATATTGTCTGCTGCTGTCCTCACCACTAACATCGAAGCTGCTTTTTGAAGAATATTTTTAAAATTTTTAATATATAGCTAATTCATCAAAGTATGTAGCTAAGTTTCCACTTATGGAGCCACTGCAAAAATGACATCTAGTTATACACATTTTGTTTGTAAAGTGTTTGGAATTATATTTATCAAGAAATGAGATTCAGATTCATTTACTTATAAAGAGTTAATGATAAATATTTTCGAATAGAAACTCGTACTCAAAAATAACATCTTTGTTTTAGAATGTATCTCTGGTGTATGTTGATGAAAGACGTTAAAGCGTCAATTTAATTGATATCATTATCTTATTTTTTCTATCTTCTGAGAAAATGATTTTGTCTAAAAATTTACTTTCTCTATATTATGTGAGGATTACTGTAAATAATTCTAGAATTAAACTCAGTGTTATAGAAATAAAACATGAAATAAGTTACATGTATACTTAGGAAGTGTTAAAGTATGCCCGACCTGAATCGACAAAAGCGATTTTCTTGGTCACTGATGGCTACTCCAATGGCGGTGATCCTCGTCCAGCAGCAAAAGATCTCAGAGACCAAGGTGTCCAAATTTTCACCTTCGGCATCAAGAATGGCAATGTTCGAGAGCTGCACGACATGGCCTCAGAACCTTCGAAGGAACATTGCTACATCTTGGATAGTTTTGAGGAATTTGAAGCTTTAGCACGAAGAGCCCTCCATGAAGGTAAATGCCAATGTTGAGTTTTGGTTTCAAAGCATATGAATATGATGACTATAACTGTTTTGTTCTATATGAATAAAGATTCTTCATAATATATTATTTTACAATTACCCAAGCCAGCATGGATTATTAATGAAGAATATGTGTGAACATTGTTTCAATTTGTCTGTTATATAACACTATATACGAGGAATTTCACCAAGTATCATGGTCCATTGAGTTGTCTGAGCTACAACAAATATATTCACAGTACTTTCAAGAGTCACTGTAGGGCGCTACATATAGGTTATGGACTTTCTCTCTCAATATGGGCACGCAGTCGAATTGATGGACCATCTGACAACTGACAACTTTGTACTTATTATAGTTTAGATACTACTAATTTCTAATATAGTTTGTGTATCTTCAAATAAATTGGAGGTCTTTCAGTAAATGTTAAATGTCTTTTACATATAAAAAAATCTGAATTTTTAGTGAAGTATTTTTAATAAAGATTTGTCAGTGAATATATCGACTTTTTTTTTTACTAGTCCAAGATTAAAGTGATTTTCATGCTAAAATTATGATACTTTTCTTCATCTCAAAAATCACAAATTTCATTTGCATGATCTCTAAAACTCCTAAATACATTTCAAACGTTTATGTCAGTAAAACTATATATTTTCCCTTCGCTAACTCTATACAAGGTTGGTCAATTTGACCGAACTCGTAACCACCCCACTTAAAATATCGAAATAAATCTAAGTTACCCTTTTTTATTTCTAGAATGACTTCAAATTGTCATATGAAACTGCATATTTTTATCCTTAGTAATTTTATGCTTTTAACAGTATACATCTATTTATACTTAAATTTTATTGTTTCATTGCCCTTTGAACTGTATCTAACTATTAATTCTCAACATTATGAGTTGTAAATCACTAGAGGAACAGTGCTGCTCACATTAAGCTATCAATTATATTACCCACAAGCAACTCCAGGCTGTTCCCATGCTGCCTCGTGAGAAATTTGTATTATATTATCATTATTTATTTTACCCAATATAACCTTAACTAACTTAAGAAGTTTCCAAATTTTACATTATAGTTACTTTTATAATAATAAATAAAAAATACTCATGAAAAACAAGAAATAAAGTACTTATCATCTGGGCTTTCTTTCTTTCTTTTTTTTTTTTGTCTGTCGAGAACACTTAAGCCTACTTTTTTATACTAATGGTAGTAGTACACTAAATATTTGTATTTAATTGAATAATACACCAAAGAACATAAAATAATGTCCCATAATTATTAGAGTTTTTCTGGCTTTCTAACAATGAGACAAGAGCCGTTAAAGATTCATCCAAACTATTCATTTGTTTCCTGTGGGAACAAAGTTTGTACTGAAAGAGAAATTGACTATTCTTTCTACAGAAAACAATGTAATTTAATACGTCATTTGACAGATGAAAACCTTGTTTTTCTACAGGTTATAAATAGTATAGTATTAAACGTAAGATAGAATTATTGGCAAATCCTGAACGAGAGGCTGTGACAGGTGGGTGTGGCAAAAGGGGTCTGATTTTCTATTTGATGGCTCTGTAACCAAACAAGATTGAAGGCTAAGAAAATTATGTCTTGCCTGAGCGATGCCAATATTATAATGAGTAGTTTACTTTACATTTTGTACTTATTTGAGAGATGGTGAATAAAGTAGAGAAGAGGGAATGCCTAGAGAAAAAATATCACAATTCTCACACTTGGGGTAATTCAGGATTTTATTTTACTATTTCCTAATGAAATTAAGAATTTAAAACTTATACAGCATTAAGATATGGATTATTAGTTACGACTTTATTCTATGCTAATTGGTATAACATGAACAGAAAGTAGTTCAATTAAATTGTTAATGTAACTCACTAAAAACATTGTGACATGTACAGTAAAGTATGCCCCTAGAGGAAGGGCTAGTCAGATCCACTGTGCATCCCCTCACATCCCAACAAGACTATGCTTTGTTGAAGGCTTAAGATGTCTTAAGCATAAACTAGAATGTTAACATTGAAAATTTTGTGATGCACTACCTATTATGAGCACGTGGAGATACCCTTGAATGCGTTTTTCGCCATTTAGCGTCAAGCATCATTTGAGAACCATAATATTTCATCATTCAGAGATGCAGAACTGCCTATAAAAGCCACAAATAATACATCAAATGAAAATTGATTTCATTCTTCATCATCACTTATGATTATAAATATAATCATTATCAGTGTATGTTTGTTTGTTTGTTTTTGAATTTCGCGCAAAGCTACACGAGGGCTATCTGCGCTAGCCGTCCCTAATTTAGCAGTGTAAGACTAGAGGGAAGGCAGCTAGTCATCACCACCCACCGTCAACTCTTGG